>NW_006239303.1:261117-270565 GCF_000226075.1 Solanum tuberosum | reverse complement strand
CCACACCCCCAACTTAGACTTTTGGCCTAAGTTGACTATTGGCTAAACCACAAATCAAGAGGATTATAGGTAGTGGGTCAAGTAAGGTCTAGGGTTCATCAAGGTTCTTCCAAAGAAAGGTAAGGCTCAAAGGGTGTTCAAAAGAGTTTCACACGCTCACGGGTAGGCCACAAAAGAGGTATATGTCAAATTTGGCTCACACTCTTTAAAGTTGCCTAAGATATTTTCAAGAGGACACCTTTCTAAATCAATCAAACTAACATGGCAAATTCTAGGTTTATTCATGCATGGTTCAAAGCAAGCTAATCACACAAGGCATTGACACTTAAAGCAAACAAGACTACATACTTTCGCTAGTGTGCAATGGTCATTACAAGAGAATCAATTTGATAAATGGCTAATCACAACGAGATGCAAAGAGTTCACATATTATTTATGCAACTTCATTTGACCTCATCGTAGCCGTACATTCATGTTCGTTCAATTGAGAGCACTATTCAAGCCATCGGTATTGATCGAAACCGAGACTCAATTTTTTGCAAAAGAACAACCACATTCAACTCGCGAAGGGTGGCAAAACTGTGCGAAAAATTCAAAATTTTTTGGAAGGGTCAAAATCATTTTGCAATTAAAAATAAGCGGAGTCACAAGCTCAAACAATCGCAAAGCAGTTTTAAAAACACAACTAAAAACAGATAACCCAAATGTACACCAAAACACAAGTATCCGAAACAAGCAAAACAAGGTGGGCCTCACCCGACCACAAATAAGAGCGTTTGTCCTCAAATGCAAATAACAGTATCAGAAGTAAAAATATAATAAGACGGAGAGGGATGAAGAAGGGTCCTGTCTATGCAGTCTCTCTCTCTGTCGTGGTCTCAGTGGCCGGAGTAGTCTCGGATGGAAAAACAGTGCCAGATTCACTAAGAGCTGTTGTGGACGTCTCGGTCGGCAATGTCTGGATCACCGACTGCATAATCGTCTCTACTAGATCTGACAAATCTCTGAATATGTGTGCATCTTGGCTCTCTCTCATCTCCTCCTCATCTGTAATAAGCTCTTCGTCGATCTCTATATCCGACTTTGCATGTGCTGTGCTATCGCTCTGCATCTCTCTGGTGGTCTCAGGAGCATCCTCATCATCTGCCCTCTCTATTAGTGAAGTGAAGTCAATAGACTTAAGGTAGTCTACGTCCTTCCTCAAACTCGCAATCTCGGATTTTAAAGTTGCCACCTCAGAGGTTTCCCCCTGTCTGCTCTCGCAAACAATGACTCTCATTCTCAAGGCATCAACAGTTGTCTGAAGTGGGGTGAGTGCTGCTAGTATGGCCCTGTCGATGATCTCTAGAATATACCTTTCCAGTCGGGTTGCTCACACATCAGCTGAATAGGCCAACATCCCCATCTTCAAGATCATGGCTCGAGTGATCCTGGCAGGCTGGGAAGAAGAGGAAGCACCTGGAACCTGTGATGAGGAAGAAGAGGGAGCTGCTATACCTGAGGGCTCAGAGGCTGGGGTGGGCGAGGGTGTCTCTGCTGATAATGAGCCAACATTGACCTCTGTAGAAGTATCTGTTGGGGCTGCTCTTCTCATGTCATCCTTATCTCGTGTAAATTCTTCCTCTATACACCGGGTATCAGTGGAGGAAGATGGAGTGACATTTATATCGCTAGCAGGCTCTCGGTGGACTCCAGCACGCTAGCATAACTCAGTAATCAGAATAGGGAATGGCAGGGATGTTAGCGTGTGTTTAGCTCTCACAGCCATCTCCTGTGAAACCAGCAGTCCCAGATCGATCCGCCTCCTGGCCAAGATAGAACCAAGGCAAGCCGCCTTAGCATGACACATACTGGACTCGTTCTGGGATGGCATGATAGTGCTGCTGATGAAGCAAAACCAGTACCGAGAGGCGATGTTGATATCCCTCTTCTCATTAGGAGCTCCCGTATCTAACCACCTCGAGGTGATGTCAGAAATCATCAAAGCTAACCAACCCTTCAAATCATCTAGGGGTTAGCCCTAGTGTCACTAGGTGACCCCAATGTGTCATTTGGGTGGAGATGAGGTACTGCAAAACTTAGGAATGACCTGATTAGCTGGATTGATCTAGAATGAGATCCAATCATTTGATTCAACACTTCAATATTCTCCTTCATTTCTTCCAACACTCGATCTTGATCGGTGATCTTTTGGAGAATGATTTGAAGTGTGTCCTCGACAAGATTTTTCTCTCCATTTCTAGAGTTCCTCTACTCATGAGGGGGTATGTACCTCCCGCTATTATTGTATTGGACTTCCACCTCTGAAATTTTGGTGACCAAGTCGTTTAGCTGAGATGCTAGTTTGGTCAGCGTGAGGTCCTTCTGGACTCCTTGGCTCATTTCGACTAATTTGCCACTACTCTACTTAGCCATGCTCATCTAAATGGACAACTCAACGACAAATAGAACTAAAAGTAAAGTTAGTGAACTCCAACTATGAAGAACAAAAATTCTACTAATCTAAAAATTCTCAAATAACAACACTCCTCGGCAGCGGTGCCATTTTGATGCTTATCATGACCAACGACAACTAACCTATGGTATGAGTGTCTACGATCATCAATAATATAGTAACCCAACTAAAGGTTGGGTCGTGTCCCAAGGGAGTGGTTTTGAGAATTAATAGAAAAATAAAGTTTAGCTCTAATTAGTCGTTAGCTATAGATATTAATGAGTAAAAACATAGTAAATTAAAGGGGTGAGACGAAAGTGTCAAATATCAATTAGGGGTTTTGTCACAAGTAGTAAAAACAACAAAAATAACAATATCAACACATATTTGCTAAATCACACCCCAAGAATGGGGTTTTTAAGCCACACATCAAGAAATAACAAAATACACCTAAAATGATAATAAAATCAAATGGGTATAATAAATTAAACCTTTATTTAAGTAAAGGAATAAGAATGGAGAAGACCCACTTACAACTTGGGGAAGATGAAATCCTTCTTTCTTCAAGTCTCCCACAAAATCCTCTCCAAACTTGGGAGAAAAATATCCTGAAAGTATTATTCTATTCTGAAAATTATAATAACAATTCGACTCCCAAAAATTAATAAAGTGTTTAGTGTTTATAGACTTCAGAAATTAGTGTTGGCGGATCGCTCGGCGAGGTTAGTCGATGTCGCCAAATCACTCGGCCACTTGTCCTTCTTCTATTTCATCGTCGTTTCGTGCTTACCTTCAGCATCTTCACGTTCTGGACCATTGGACGGTATAGTACTTCTTAACGGAACTATTCGGAGAAGCACCGACTGCTCCTTTCATTGCCTTTTTTATCCTTCTCCTTCAAGGCTTCACGTATTGGAACAAAGGGCGGAGTGCATCCCTTCGGCGAATCGCCAAGTGTGCTTGGCGATGCTCAGGTTTCAGCTTCTTCGTTCTTTTCAGCCTGTTTGTTCCTTTTTGTGCCTAAGTGTCTATGCTTCCACTAAAACTTCAAATACCTGAAACTTAAGAGTTTTCATCAGATATTGAGACAAAGTAAGCATATGAGGGCACTATTTCTATCAAAATAAAGCCCTAAATGAGTCCAATTTTTGGACTCGTCATACGCTCTGCTTGCCCATCATTTTGTGGGTGAAAGGTCGTATTAATCTTATCACGAGTACTAAGACCCTTTTGGAATGATTTCCAAAACTGAGAAGTGAATTAGTTACCACGATCGTATAAAATAGATAAGGGCACTCCATGAAACCTCACTATTTCCTTCAATTATAAATTGGTAAAGTCCTCCATAGAAAAAGAAACCTTCACGGGGATAAAATGAGTCGATTTTGTCATCGTTCTATAATAACCCAAATCGAGTCATGTTGTCACCAGGTGCGAGAAACTAACAATGAAGTCCAAGTTGAAATCTTCCCACTTCCAAGTAGGGATACTAATATCTTCAAATAAACCTCATGGCTTTTGATACTCAACTTTCACTTGTTGACAATTCGGATACTTAGCCATAAATTCCGCAATATCTTTCTTCATCCCATTCCACCAATAGATCTCTCGCAAGTCGTGGTACATCTTGGTGGATTTTGGGTGTATGGAATACCCAGAATTATGGACTTCTGGCAAGATATGTTCTCTCAAGTCGTCTACATTAGGAACGCATAATCGACCTAGATATCTAAGTACACCATCTCACCTTTGGGAGAAAACCACTATGGACTTTTTAAGCATCGCTCCCTTTAATTAAACCGAAGTTGGATCTAGATCATACTTGGTTTTCACATCGGTCACAAAATACTATTCTGAACCATTGTGAACCATAACACCACCCTTGGTAGAGTAAGCTAACCGAACTGATACACTCAAATTACTCTTCCCTAAAGAAGTATAAGCAGTCGTCGTCAAATAAAGAACCCAACTTGTAGGTTGGGGTTGATCCCACGAGTAATACAGTTCAGACTTAAACTTAACTCACAATTATATTCATTTAGTCAACTTATTTCCGAGACAAGTAAATAAAGGGGGGGGGGGGGGGGGGGGGGGGGTTGTGTAAGAAAATAACTAATTGTTGTTGTAATAAGTGAGCAAGATTCAAACTTCGAGTTATCAACATGAGAGAGAAACTAGGGTGTATGTGTTCCCCATAAGCTCTTAACGCGGTAATCCTAATAATAGTAATCCTTTCCTAGTGTTTTACATGCAAAGTTGGTAAGTTAGGTATCCCTATGTGATTGGTCCTCCAAGTACGGAATTTCACTCCGCACCTTGGTCTGGCTATGTGTGTATACTTTACTAACTCTTACCTTTACCTCAGATTAAACATTACATCAATGTATGGTTTAGTTTTCACCCTCGCACCAATTGACATTAGATTATGAGATAGTATCGCACTGAATCTCTATTGATAATTCTTTTCTTATTAACTACCTCATTGGTCCGGCAAGGTTCTAATGCGTGCACTCATTAAAAAGACTTCTAAGCAAAAGAATTATCAATACATGCAAAAACACTATTCAACAATTACTTAGTTAATATTCAAACGTTGTTAATTGCTCATGGTTCCCACAACCCTTGTTGTCGATTTAGCTACTCATGCTTGAATGAACACAATTCATGTTTTGATAATAAGAATTCATGAATTTATGTTTAGAGTAGAAGAAACTCGAAATCTCGAACTGCATTTCGAAGCAAAAAACTTATAAATCGAAATACGGAAATCAAATTGCCAAAGTTTGCAAGTTAATTCCAGGAAAATATCATGAACTAAAAGTAAACAATAATGTCTAACCCCCAAAAATGAGGTTTACATACCCTATTTATAGAAAAACATTTCCTAAACAAAAAGCAATCAAAATGTGGTAATAAACTTCTGGGACGCGGCTTTGATAGACGACTCGACCTACGGACCGTGAGTCAACCTACAGTCCATAGGTCCCTTCCGTTGGTCATCATATAGACTTTTTCTGCAAGTCCAGGAACCATCATTCTCTGATCACCAACAACGGACGTGCAGGATGGGCCGTAGGTTGACCTATGGTCTGTGGGTCCTTTTTCGTGGCTCCATACTTATGAATTTGATCAGGTACTGGAACTTCAACTCTCTGAACACCTTCGATAGATGTGCAGGACGGCCCGTGGGTCGACCTATGATCCGTGGATCACTTCGTAGTTCCATCATTGGTCAGACTTCCCTAATCCTCCTATCTACGCCTACCCATCGACGAACTGTCATAGGACCTATGGTCCGTAGGTCCTTTCGTGGGTGGCTGCTTCTGCAGATTTTCAACTCTCATCTTACTCAATCGAGTCCAACCTCATTTCCTGCAAATATAACACATAAAACATTATTTCCAATACAAAATGTCTCTAGACACACACAACTCTTAAGTGAAATGCATCAAAAATACCATAAACTCACGGTATATCAACACCCTCAACTTAAACATGTTGTTTCTCCACAAGCGACACACTAAACTCTAAACACCACCTGTGTAGAATCAGATATACAAACTCAAGCACTGACATGGCCATTTCAATCCATTCCATCTTCTCCACACAAATCTTTTTTCTTAGACTCAATAAACCAACTCATACGGATTAAAACATGACATAGATTGACCAACAAACACCACAGCATACACCATTCACAATCATCAATATATCAATTCTCCAACAATGTAACTAGTGCCCTCACTTCAAAAGAAATCCTTTTTTCACTCAAAAGAGATATGACTTTGAAGTTTGTTAGGATTCGTTCAACACTCACACTCGTAGGTTACTTCAAGTACACTTAGTGCTCAATACCATAGGCTTTCCCTTATTTTCATTGCTTAGACTTTCCAAACTAGTTGTTAGGATCACTATAGGTCTTTCTTAGTGACTTTATGCCCTTTTTGACATTACATTGGCTTTTTACCTCTTTTCTCAACCTATTTTTGACATCCTTTCATTTTACTTTCTTTCTCTTGACTCATTTCAACATAGATGTGACTTCTGACTTTGAGGCTCTTATTTTTCACTTTCTTCTTTTTCTTCAACTTTAGTTTTCTTTATTTATTTCAGCAATTTTATTAATCATCTTTTTGCCTCTTTTGCACACAGTCACACATTTTTCTTTCCAGCTTCTCATTTCAACACACAACTCTTTCCATACCCTTTTTTCTTCCAGTTTCCTTTTTCACAGCCAACGACAACTTATGTGTTTAGAATGAGTCGATGTGAACAATATCCGATGACGGACCAGGACCAAGATCAGTGTAACTTTTTGATTTAGCCACCCTCAACATAGGCTTTTGGCCTAAGTCAAGGTGCGCATGTCCAAGGAGGGACCGGGGCCAAGACAATTATTTTAGGAAAGGTGAATTAGCTGAATCAAAAGAAATGGTCTATTTTAGGCTCAAACATATGGATTAAAGGAAACATTGAATTTATTTGGTTGGATCATTTTAGGCCTAAGTGGACTAATTTGAACAAGGGACTATGATCACTTTCCAACTTCTAGCCTAGATCATCTTAGCAGGACCAACTAGGCAAGTTCTAGATTGGCACATTCTGTCTGAACATTCAAATTTTCTCACACACTCTTGGCACATTGTTTCATTATCAGATTATCAAATTACCCAGTCAAGTTTTAGCTTAAGTCATGAAGTCAAATCGGTTCCTATCATGTCACATTGAGATCCAGCACATTCCACTTATCAAGCCTACAAATCTAGCCCATTTCATCATTTTTGGACAGGGATCATTTTTTCATGATTTTTATGTCATCGTGCTTTCATTTTTCTACTTACTCCTACACGTACATTCCAAAACATGCCGGTTCAAGAGTAATTAAAACAGTGTCTTGGGGGAAAAGAACACAGGCAAGAAAACCCCAAGAGAGGATTATGAGTTGGGTTACTCAGACTTCACCGTATCACTCTCAATCCATTTACCCCACCTTCAACAAAATAAAGTGCAATTGTCCCCAATGCACAAAAATATAAAAAGAAAAGGATCGGGTGAAGCAAACCCGTGGCGCATATGCGCCGAAGACCACTCAAGAAGTAGGTGCCGATTTCCCGGAGCCCGCTGGATCAAAAGTGAGAATGCCATTAGTAGCGCTCCCATCTACAATCTCATAAACTCTCACAGCACCATCAGAAGTGCTCACACTGCTAGATGGGCCAACACCTACCTCCATAGCCCTTTGATGTCTAAGCTCCTCATCAACTATGCATGACCTCCTAGGCACCTCAGTCTATTACCTCTACTTCTTCCTCATTCTATGGGCCCCCCTTAGCATTATTTGAAGTACGACCGAAGCACGGGCGCTTCCCAGTAGCTAGGAAGAATCTGATGGTGGCATATCATAACCGAAAGAGAGCTCGCCGAAAACTACAGTATAACATATCATAATTTCAGCACAAAATAGCGAGGTAAAAGATCATTCAGCGAGTCACCGAACCTAATCAGCGATTCAAAAGTAGCTCGCCGAATTTTATAGAGTAATTCCTAAAAACTTTTCTTCAAAAAAGTGAGGTATGGTCCAAAGGAGGAAAATATATATATTTTTTTAAATGTCATTTACATGACCTTTTAAATTAATTATGGTTAGCCATTATTTTGGGAAAATGATGGTTGTCACGTTCTTCAATTGATATTCTGTTTCGAAAGACATCATCTTCATGGAAAGAAGGCATAAAGTGAAATTTTAGTTGGAGAACTGAAATTTAAATAAATTTTTATATGTACTTTTTTTAGATGTAAATTATAACTTAATATTTTTTATAAAGGAAAAGGGGTCTGATATATCCCCAACTTTATTATTTAAAGTTGATTTATCACTAATTACAAAGTGTTTCATATATACTCATTTCTAGGGGTGTCAAATGAGAAGGTTGAGTTGAAATTAGAGATATTAAAATGGATTGATATAGAAATTGGGTTGGGTCTTCACCCGCCCAAGTTTACTTTGGGCTCAAAGGGCTAAAAATTGGGTTGGGTCATGAGCATGACCCATCCAATTTGACCCACTTAATCTCAATAATTTTAACATATTGTTATTCAACTTTTATAACCACAATTTGAATTTCAACTCAAGATTTTTATTTAAAAAGTTACAAACGGATAGGCAAATTCTAAAAGATATAAAATAGATAGTAATTTATAGGAACATACATTACATTGATCCAAATAAAGAGTCTTAAAATAGGTTGAAATTAGATAGTAAATTGACTTCAAATGAGGATTCTCTTAAAATGGGTTAAGACTTTGAATGAATTGAGATTGAATCCAATTCAAATTATCTTGAGTGCAACCCTTTAAATTATGGGCGGGTTACCTATATTTGAGTTCATTTTTGACACCCCTACTCCTATCGTTATATGAGTGACTTACATATACCCCTATCGTTAACAACAATGACTCACACACTCTTTTCAACTAACAGAAGTGAAAAACATTAATTTTCAAATATTTTTTTTGATTTTTAATTATAATAAAATCCAATTAGGGGCATATATGATCCTTCTAACAAAATTACACAATGAAACATTGTTTAGGTTCCAAAAGTAGGTTCTCCAATATCAGATTCATGGGTTGTTGGACAATGTTCTATTGCAATATTTTTATCGGAGTCTTGACAGGGTCACCAAAGGTGTCACTGACCAAATCATTCGGGATTGAATCATGAGACAACTATTTGACATAGCGTCCTTCTTGCTTGATAAGATGACCAAAATCGATCGTGCATGGTATACAAGGGAAGGTCAGATGTCTCTGATATGCTCAAATTACACCTCTCTAAAGAAGCATAAGCGATCGTTATCAAGTAAAGAACCCAACTTGTAGGTTGGGGTGGATCCCACGAGGAAAATGGTTCAGATTTCACTTTAACCAACAATTGTATTCGTTTAGTCAAATTACTTCCAGAAACAAGTAATTAAAGGGGGGGGGGGTTGTGAAAAAAATTGTAAGAATTCA
>NW_006239303.1:225821-260910 GCF_000226075.1 Solanum tuberosum | reverse complement strand
GAGTTCTAACGCGTGCACTCGTTGAAAAGACTTTTAAACGAAAGAATTATCAATGCATGCAAAACACTATTCAAGAATTACGTATTTACTATTCATACTTTGTTAATCGCTCATGGTTCCTACAACCCTAGTTGTGGATTTTAGTTACCCATAATCATATGAAAACAATTCATTGTTTTAGATGAAAGAATTATGAACTGACGTAAGAAGAAGAATAAACCCAGAAATTCAACTTGAATTGCAAACACCAAAAATCTTCAAAACGAACTTAGGAAATTAAGAATTGCTAAAGTTGCAAGTTAATCTCCCAAGTCAAGAACTAGAATAAAAGTAATAATGTCTAACCCCCAAAAATGAGGTTTTTATGCCCTATTTATAGAAAACAAGTCCTAAATTAAAAGGGAAACAAAATAAGGAAAGTTTGTTTAGGCACGCGTCTTCATTCCATGAGGCTAACTCACGGACCGTCAATGGATCTACGGTCCGTGAGTCCCTTCCTTTAGCCAGGACTTAGAAATTATTTCAGCTTCCAAAAATTAGCTTCTCTGAAGAAAACGACGGAACTGCAGTATGGACCGTAGAGCGATCTACGGTTCGTCAATCCCTCTCCGTAGATCCGCACTTAGAATCTTCAAACATCAAGTACTGGAACCCTCGCAATATCATTCTACGGCTCAACAGTACGGTTCGTAGATCAATCTACGGACCGTCAATGGCCACCGTGGTTCAACACTTGGTCAGATTTCCCTAATTTGCCTTCAATGCCTTGCCTGCTGATCTACGGTCACCATCTATGGAGCGTCAATGGACCTACGATCTGTAGATGCCTTATTCTGCATTTCTTTCAGTTGTCTCTTTACTTTCGCACCTAAACATCTTTCCTGCAAAACATGATAAAAACACATAAAATTCAATACAAAAAGGCCCTAGACACACAAAACTCTTAAGTAAAATGTATTAAAAATACCGTAAACTCACGGTATATCAACACCCTCAAATTAAATTCGTTGTTTGTCCTCAAGCGACGCACTAAGACTCTAAACGACACTTGTATAGAAGCAAGCAATCACATGGCTCTTTATCCCAACTCTCTTTCTGGTGCAAAATCTGTTCTCTTAGACTCGACAAGATAATTCATACGGATCAAATTATGACAAAGATCGACCAACCAACACACAACATACACTGTTTCACTATCACCAAGGTACCAACTTTCCGACAATGTAACGAGTGCCCTTACTTCAAACGAACTTGCTTTTTTACATAATAATTATGAATTTGAGTACAAGGATTCATTCAACACTCACACTCAGAAGTAACTTCAAGTACAGTTAATGCTCAATACCATAGGCTTGCCCTTATATTCACTGCTTAGACTCTCCAAACTAGATTGTAGGATCATTATAGATCTTTCTTGGCTTGTAATGTAGGCTTAGGGTAAGGTGTGGTACATTTGGGTACTTCTTAGTGACTTTCTGCCCTCCTCGACATTACACTAGGCTTTCAACCTCTTTTTGCCCTATTTTTGGCATCCTACTATTTTACCTTATTTCCCTTGATTTTCTTCAACCATGGATGTGACTTTAGACTTTGTAGCCCTTTATTTTTCACTTTCATCTTTTTCTTGCGTTTTATTCTTTTCTTTAGCTTTCAACAAGTCACATATTTTCCTCTTTTCTTTTTTTTCAACATCAAACTCTTTTCATACCCAATTATCTTTCGGTTTCCTCTTTCCTAGCCACCCTCAACTTATGGATTTTCCATTGGTTGAGGTACACAATACCCGATGTCAGATCAGGGCCAAGATTGAGGTTACCCTTTACATTAGCCCTCCTCAACTTAGGCTTTTGGCCTAAGTTGAGGTGCACATGTCTAAGGTAGGACTGGGGCCAACATAGTAGATTATGGGAAGGTGAGTTAGGGGTTTAGAAAGAAATGGTCTCATTTAGGCTCAAAGCATTTGGATCAAAGAGAGCATTTATTTCATTTGGTTGGATTCTTCTTTTAGGGAATTTGTTGACTTATCAGAACAAGGGTCTATGATAACTTCCTAGTCTCGAGAGTGAATTGTCATAGCAGGACTAACCGGGCAGGTTCTAGATTGGCACAAAACTGTTTGAACAATCAACTATTCTCGCACACTCTTGGCACATAGTTTCATTATCAGATTACTCAGTTCAAGTATTAGCTCAAGTCATGCCATCAAGTTGGTTCATTATCATGTCATTCAACTTATCTTAGCCTATAGATTTTAGCACACATCACAAAAATTTGGACGAGTATCATTTTTCGTAAGCCCTCATGCTTTATTATTTTTCATGCTTCTACACATACGATCCTAGCACATGCCGGTTCAACAGAAATTACACAGTCTCTCGAGGGAAAAGAACACAAGCAAGAAAACCTCAAGAGAGGATTATGAGTTGGGTTACTCATACTTCACCCTATCATTCACAATCCATTTACCCCACCCCTAACAAAAATAGATGAGATTGTCCCCAATGCATACAAAATCAGTAAAAGATAATGGATTGGGTGAAGCAAACCTGTGGCGCATAGCGCCGAAGACTCATCAATAAATGGGTGGGTCCGATTTCCTGAAGCCCGCTAAATCAACACTCGGGTCACCCTCAGTAGTACCCGCATCAACAAGGACAGCACCAACAATAGTGCTATATGTCACTCTAATTACACCCTCAGTGGTGCTCACATCAATCCCCATGGGCATAGAACTCGACGCCCCAACAATCATCTCACTGGCCCTCTGTTGCCTCAGTTGCTCATCTATTATGGAGGCTTTCCGTGCCTTCTTCTCCAGCCTACGCTGCCTTTTGCTATCCTTTTCCTCCTCCGTGAGCTCAGTTTGTGACTAGATCGGCGCCTCTTACTGCGGGCACGTGCAGGCTCGGGCTGCTCCTCCGCATCATCTCCACTAAATAGTGCACCCAGGACTATATCATTGCCTAATGTAGAGTCAAGCTATACATGAAGGGAACACATGTCACAACTTCAACCTATTCTACACTAAGATTCTTTGATTTATTTTAGGTGATTAACCTTTCATTCTAGAATCATTCTATGTGAGAAGACCTTTCACATTCTACATACATGCATTCATTTAGTACAAGATAGTTCATATGGGTAAACGTCTTCCATTACAACTCTAACCTCTAGTGTATCATTCACATGCAAACTACTCATCGTATTAGACTTACTCTATAAGCCCTAGTGATAATCATTAAGACTTCAAGCCCTACTATCAAGCTTTACTCCACAATCATCATACTAAACTAGATCACAAGACATAATAGTTACAAGCCTTAATCATAGGCAATTCTATGCATAATTCATCATAAAGTCCAATATTCTATCATTACCATTCATGGTCTAGCATACATGCATAAGTCTAGTTCATTTCATGATTTCATAATCCCATTCTTGGATAATTTCTATTCATGATTACAATTCTAGAGAATCTAGCAAGAATCATCAATTTCTCATCAAAAGACATAAACCCACATACTTTTATTCCTTGGGTTAAATCATGAAATTCACACAAATTCTTCATAATATCATGAATCGACACTAAACTCCTTATTCTAAGCACGTAAAATCTCATCTACGACTCTAATTCTCAACATCACACTCTAGAACCCTAGTTTTTGGCTCTAGTTTAGTCTACTAATTTCTGGGGCGTTACATCTCCTCTCAAAAATATTTATTTCTCTACAAACTTGAAGAAGAACAAAGGATTCAAGCTAGGGTCAAGGTCCATTCTCAATTCCTCCATTGAAGACAAGCTTTTGGATTCAAGGTATGATAGTTTTCATCCATAGAGTTCCCAAAATTCCTCTATTTCAAAAGGTAGAATTCCCCAATTGAGTTAGGGTTTTCTTATATTATAATGGGTTCTCTGAAATGTTGATTTAAATGATTGAATTATGATCTATTATGCATGAATTGATGGAGTACTATGATTTTATGACAATTTCCCCCATAAACTCATGTAATCCTTATGTTTTCAAGTTATGAATCATATGGTGTGGAATTTTGATCTTCAAGGAAGAGTTTTATCAAATTAAGCATGTATTGCTATCTTTACATGAATTTTATGGTGAAATACATAGCTAACCCATGTTTTCTAAGTCTTGATGATTGAAAGTGGGTTTTGAACCTCAAGAGGTAAATTGTAGACTTATGCATTTTCTTATGAAATCTATGCAAATGTTTTAAGGGTGCTTTGAGAGTAAAGTACCAATGATGATGATCATGATGTGTTATTGAAATGATTTTATCATGTACACATAAAAGCGAGATTTGAAAAGTTTTCTCACATAGAAAGGATTCTTAGGTTGAAAGGCTTTCTCACCTAATTAAATCAAAGAGTAAGAGTTATCCTAATGAAACTAGCATGGATTGGTTGTCCAAGGACACATTTCCATGGATAATAAGGTTAAATAAGAAATGACTATTCCGTGAAATTTATGCTTAACACCGGAAGGATATTGATATTGAGATGGAAGCCCTCCCGTTAGTAGAGATCGGGTTTTAGGTAGAACTCCTTGAGAAACCATAGTACATAACTCATGTTCTTGTTCATGGAGGGAAAATAGCCTTAACCGACATAGACCATGTTAGCTACATGGAATCCAGTGTCATGTCCCACACCGAAAAGAGATGTCCTACTTGCCTAAGGTAGAACTAAAGGTATTAGCTTTTAGCTGGAGCCACTAGATAAAGACCTATTTGGGAACATAATTATGGGATAGGGAGATTGCTTCTAGAAACCTCAAACCTATTGTATTGACGGGGGAGCTTCCATCTCATGAGATTATCTTTAGAGAACCCATCCTTTTGAATTGATGGGTGGACCTCTACCTCATATTCTATATCCTCTCGGTGCTAAGCATTATTTCCCAAAGCTTACATGTTTAGTCTTGAATTGAATTTGCATGCATGAAGGAGTATCTTATCCTCCATCCAACAAAACTCATAAAATAGCACATAAATTCAATAGGTGAGAATGTACTTCCAACCTTAGAATCATCATTAATTATGTGAGGAAAAATTTCACATTATAATCATGTATTTTCATGAGAATAGACTTTCAATAAACACAAGAAGATTATCATGGTCATGTATAATTCATGTGTAGTAATATGTAAAGGTGCATATGAGAATAGCCTTTCAATTAACACCATAGCTACATCATAATCATGGTCATGCATGGAGTGTGTGTTATTGTCCTTTCAGTGACACAACAACAACATTATCATCTTAGACACTACACTCTCAAAGTGTTCATAAACCATTTACATAATATCACAACCATACATAATTCTTATATCTTGGATACAAGATTCATAGATCGCATCAAGTCAACACATCTAGCATTCATTATACTAGACATGGATATAATCGTAATTCAAGTAGTTCATTCATTGTATGCATAAGCTCATGTACTCATATTATAGGTCATGTGGTAAAGTTCTTCCACAATAATACCGTATACGATTCAAAATGCATAATAGCTTCATTCTTAAGGCCTCAACATTCATAGCTCATTCATTTTAGCTTTTACCCTTTAAGCCTTAGAAGTCATCTTCATACTACAAGCATTACCCTCAAGCAATATCTCACATGGTCATCATGTAAACCTAACTCTCAAGGTAAACTAACCACATGCTTCATTCTTAACCAATTATAGTCATACAACATCAAGTAGACTGAATCTCAATACTACTTAACCATGATTCATCATGTAAGCTCTAACCTAATTCATTCATGTCTACAAGATTTATTTATACGCAATTTATATCTAGGTCATCTAATCTAATGAAATTCACAAAGAAGTTCATCAATCTTAGAAGGTCACATCTAAACCCTCGATTTGCCTCTTTCATGGCATAACACTTGTCCATATCACTTTCACCCTAGAATCTTAGGTTAATCAAGAATACATGCATAATCATACTAAAATCATGTAATTACACCATAAACAATGATTATTCACTCAATTGGACCAATATATACAATACCCTCACTTTAAGATCCAAATTGGGAAAATTAGGGATTTCATGGGTTCTTGGGGGAATTTATCATAAACCAACAATAATTCATCAATTCAATCATAATACATCAAAAATCAACCAATTAAAACGTTTTTGGAAAGAACTCACAAGATTGAAATCAAACCCTCACTTTTGGGGAAATCACTAGTTTTGAAATTGAACTTTGGAGGGGCTCTATGGGTGAAGACTACCCATAGATGAAAAGCTACCATACCTTAGAATGATTCTTCAAAATATTTCAGTGAAATAGCCTTGATTCTTTCAGCCCTATCTCCAATTTTACTCTTCTTCTTCCTTGAGTTCTAGAGAGAGAAATTCTTTTGGAGAAGATGAAGTTTTGGGTTTTCTTTTTTATTCTATGAAAGTGACTTAATTGGGGGAAATTTGAGTCTAAAAAGCTTATATACTTACTAGGAAAAGAGTAATTCATTGTAGAATTAATTTAGTAAGAATAACTACAGACCCTTAGACTTGAATTTAAAATCTGCCTACTAGAACGCTTTAGCTCGCCAACTTGCACTACTTAGCTCGCCAAGGGCACTAGGCGACACGCCTAATGGTCCCTTGGCTTTTCTAAATTTCCAGAATGCTCCCTCAAGGGGCAGCTCACTAAGGCGATGGAGAGGGTCTATGGGCGATGCGCCAACCTAGTAGGCGAGCCCCAACCTAGCTCGCCTAAATTTCTAGCAGCTAGGTCATGGGGATAGTCCATTAGGCGAACCCAAGTGGACATGGGTGACTCGCCAAGTCCCTTGGACGACCATGCTTCCCCCTCGCCCAAAGGTCCAAACGTAGAACATGTTTTCCTTCACTCTTTCTTTGAAGTTTAGGCCCTTGCCCTCTTCCTAGACTTTTACCCCTTTAATTTTAGTTCTAATTTAGTCTACACATTTCTATAGTGTTACATTATCTCCCCCTTGGGAACATTCATCCTCGAATGGCGATCTGGACACCCTACGGAATCAAGACTCAAGACTAGCAGCCCATCATGCATGCAATATAAAAAAATAATGCAAAAGGCAAAGGAGAAAACATCAACTCTGTCTTAAAACATAAACAATGCAACACAAGGAAGTGGGAGCTACGTCAACAACCCATTATGCACACAACTCATTAATTCTCATAAACATAGGAGGAACTACCTTCTCCAACTAAAAGCAAGCTCAACACAACATTATGGAGCCAATATGCCACTTCATCAAAAGCATAACTAAGCATGTTCATTATAATATCCTGAAACCAATTATGCAAATTACTCTCAAAAGCACAATAAAGCATGTTCCACGATTCATCTCATGAAGCACATAGGAAACTCATACCAAATGCACAACAACATGAGGAATACATAAATCATGAAAAACTCATTTTCTTTCTAAACATGAATTCAATCAGGAACATGCATAACATAAGGAGATAATGGAAACACATAATTCACACATGACTCCAAAACATGAAACAAGTCACAAGGAACTTTTTGTCTTAAGCTAGAATAGGAATAGAAGAAAGAGATCAGGATATCGAGACTGTCAATCAATATTGCTATCTAAGCATACCATCTCCCCCTTGGGAGTAAGCCCCTTACTAAGACCTCAAATACTAATCCTTTCAAAAAATCCCAAAGCATCACCAAAACTCATAATACCCTTACCGGGTTCTAAAACCAATAGAGGTCTAATAACCATGAATCCAAACCCAACCAAACTTAACAAGAGTAACTCTATGGGATAAGGAAATTATGGAACACATAAAATATCCAAGACAACATCAAAGGTTATAAAGTCATAAAAGTCAATTAAATCCAGAATCTAATAAGCATAAAACACATACTAGGAGCAACTTTCAAAGGACTCCCTCATTTACCTCTTAGCTTGGGGAGCACTAGTGCCCGAACCACTTGGAGGAGCTTGATTCCACTCTCTTCCTCTAGCCTTAAGTATTGGGCAATCTCTTATTTTGTGGCCACCTCCACCACAACCATAGCATCGCTTCATTTCGGCTAGACACTTACCATCATGCCTTTTACATACCTAGCACAAGTAGGCTTAATCACATAAGATCCACTACCAATCACTTCTTGAGGTTTATTGGTAGACACCCTCTTTGGGTTAAACTTCGGGGGAACCTTAGAAGAGCTTTGCCCATAAAACCTTTCTTCAGAGGAATTATCATCAGCAAGCCAATATCTCTTTGATCCTCTAGACCTCTCTTCAAGTTTCTCCTATTTAAATCGTTGATCATGAATCACAAGACAATCAATATTCATATCATTCTCAAGCATAACCATACTACATTTTTTTTCTATCAATTCGGATACACCCAACACAAACTTACTCATTTTCATCCTAGGGTCGGCCACTATGGATGGAGCATATCTTGACAACCTAGTGAACACCCGAGCACACTCCTCAACACTCATCCTACCTTGGAGAAGGTTAATAAACTCAAGTATATTACCCTCTCTCATCTCTAAAGGGAAAAACCTATCAAGAAACCCATTCTTAAATATTTCCCATGGGGGACCCGCTTCTACCGGCCTTGCTCATTTCCATTGGTTAAACCAAAGTTGAGCAACATCCTTCAATTGATAAGTGGCCAATTCCACCTTTTCCACCGGAGTCACTCCCACAAAATTTAACACCTTAGAGATCTCATCTATGAATTCTTGAGGATCTTTCTCCATCTTTGACCCATAGAATTCCAGAGTTTCTATCCCGACTTGAGTCAACAATTGAAAACCATACCTAATCTTCTCATTAGACATTAAGTCAAGCGGAACTTGAGGAGCTTGAGGAAGAGCTCCTTGATCAACATTGTATCCTTCAAATCCATTGGTGAAAGCTCCTTGAGTAGTCATATCCTGTGGACCACCGGATAAGGATTAGAAGAAGGACCCTATAAAGTTAAACTTTATCGCACGACTTAAGAGTAATGAAGAAGTGGAATTTCCTAGGCATCTTGTAGCATCTCATTCATAAATGTGGTGCGCTTAACACTATGAACAAGACTCTACTAGACGCGGCTTATGAGACATCATCCTAGAATTATTCTAAACCTTGTGCTCTGATTACCAAGTTTCTCATGACCCAGGGGTATCCCCTAGATGTAAGACAACATACTCGACCCCGAAGGGGTTTTATACAAACCCATAGCATATCATAAACATAAGTTATAGAAATGATGCGGAATTAAACTTTTTGCAATCAAAGTCTTCTCATAAAATCAAATGGAAGTTTAGACATTGTCTCATTGAACCATCTAATACAATCGAATATCAATAAGGGTCATAGCCCTTTACAACATTGTTTCAAAAGAGAATGTAAGAAAGACACTAAAATGAACAACTTCCATCCTCGAACTATGAGGACTCACCAAAAGTGTGGATAAAATAAATCCAAGCTTTGAACACTAGAAGAAGCACACCTCAACGACTGGGCACTACACTTATAGAAAATTGTAGAAATATGAGTTAGTACAAAAATTGCACTAACTATGGAAGCCATTCATAAAAATCCTTCAAACATGCCAAAAAGGGACATTTTAATTGAAACCATGCCATATGCTAATTTTAAACATCATCTTTGAAATAGTTGGGGAAAGTAATTCATAAGACAACTCATGTACGATTCATCATAGCATAGAGGATATCAACATAATCACAAGCATAACCTCCAACATAGACATAATGCAAACATCAATCACCCTAAGACATAGTTCACATACATAGTTAAATACCAAGATCGTTATCATCATAGTAAAACTATCACATAAGTAACCCTAAGTTATACTTGTGCAATGCATAGATAAGATCCCATAATCCCATCTACACTAAGTACCACTTTTAGGCTACCATGCTCATACTTATCATGCTTTGATCTCATCCATAGTTAATACTCATAACAAGGAAACATTCATATTCATATTTTATAACAATGAAGGCCACTCGTAGCAAAAATCTATATCATACATGCATAAACTCATATATATTTGTAGCATAAGAAGACCACACCATAACCCCTTTCAAAACCTACTTGTGAAATGCATGAATAAAGTCTCATACCCCCACTCACACTAAGTAGAGATACTTGAGAATTCATAATCATAGTTCATGTTCATGTTCATAATTCATATAAAGCATTCATTAACTCATAAATCATCATATCATAAGAGAAACATATCACGACCAGTCTCAAAGCCTACTTGTAAAATGTATGAATGAAGTCTCATACCCCCACTCACATTAAGTAGAACTCTTTGAGAAACCATAGTGCATAACTTATTTTCTTGTTCATGGAGGAAACATAACCTTAACCGACATAGACCATGTGAGCTACATGGAATCCGGTGTCATGTTCCACACCGAAAAGAGATATCCTACTTGCCTAAGGTAGAACTAATTGTATTTGCTTTTAGGTGGATCCACTATCTAAATATCTATGTGGGTAAATAGTTATGGGATAGGGAGATTTCTTCTAGAAACCCCAAACCTATTGTATTGACGGGGGAGATTCCATCTCATTAGATTATCTTTAGAGAACCCAGCCTTTTGAATTGACTGGAGGGCCTCTACCTCATATTCCATATCTTCTCAGTGCTAAGCATTATATCCCAAAATTTACATGTTTAGTCTTGAATTAAATTTACATGAATGAAGGAGTATCTTACCCTCCATCCAACACAACTCATAAAATAGCTCATAGATTCAATATGTGAGAATGGACTTTCAACCTTAGAATCATCATTAATTATGTGAGGAAAACTTTCACATTATAATCATGTGTTTTCATGAGAATAGACTTTCAATCATCACAAGAAGATTATCATGGTCATGTATATTTCATGCATAGTAATGTGTAAAGGTGCATATGAGAAATAGCCTTTCAATTAATACCATATATACATCATAAGCATGGTCATGCATGGAGTATTTTTGTCCTTTCAATGACACAAAAATAGCATTATCATCTTAGACACTTCACTCTCAAAGTGTTCACAAAGAATGTACATAATATCACAACCATACATAATTCTTATATATTGCATACAAGGATCATAGATCACATCAAGTCAACACATCTGGCAATCATTATATTAGACATGGATATAATCGTAATTCAAGTAATTCATTCATTGTATGCATAAGCTCATGTACTCATATTATAGGTCATGTGGGTAAAGTCCTTCCACAATAATACCATATACAATTCAACATGCATAACAACTTCCTTCTTCAAGCCTCAATATTCATAGCTCATTCATTTTATCTTTTACCCTTTAAGCCTTAGAAATCAGCTTCATACTACAAGCATTACCCTCAAGCAATGGTGATCATGTAAACCTAACTCTCAAGGTAAACAAATCATATGCTTCATTCTTAACCAATTATAGTCATATAGCATCAAGTAGACCCAATCTCAATACTACTAAACCATGATCCATCATGTAAGCCCAAACCTAATTCATTCATGTCTACAAGCTATACTTATAAGCAATCCATATCAAGGTCATCTAATCTAAGGCAATTCATAAAGAAGTTCATCAATCTTAGAAGGTCGTATCTAAACCCTCAATTTGCCTCTTTCATGGCATAACACTTGACCATATCACTTTCACCCTAGAATCTGAGGTTAATCAAGAATACATGTATAATCATACTAAACTCATATAATTACACCATAAACAATTATTATTCACTCAATTGGACCAATATATATAATACTCTCACTATAAGATCCAAATTGGGAAAATTAGTGATTTCATGGGTTCTTGGGGGAATTCATCATAAACCAACAATAATTCATCAATTCAATAATAACCAATCATAAATCAACCATTAAAAACGTTTTTGGAAAGAACCCACAAGATTGAAGTCAAACCCTAACATTTGGGGAAATCACTAGTTTTGAAATTGAACTTTGGAGGGGATCTATGGGTGAAGGCTACCCATAGATCAAAAGCCACCATAACTTAGAATGATTCTTCAAAGAATTTGAGTGAAATAGCCTTGATTCTTCAAGCCCTAGATCCAATTTTACTCTTCTTCTTCCTTGAGTTCTAGAGAGAGAAATTCTTTTGGAGAAGATGAAGTTTTGTGTTTTCTTTTTTATTCTATGAAAGTGACTAAATTGGGGGAAATTTGAGTCTAAAAACCTTATATACTTACAAGGAAAAGAGTAACTCATTGTAGAATTAATTTAGGAAGAATAACTAAAGACCCTTACACTTGAATTTAAAATCAGCCTACTTGCACGCTTTATCTCGCCAACTTGCACTATGTAGCTCGCCAAGGGCACTAGGCGACACACCTATTGGTCCCTTGGCTCGCCTAATTTTCCAGAATGCTCCCTCAAGGGGAAGCTCACTTATGCGAAAGAGAGGGTCTATAGGCGATGCACCAACCTAGTAGGTGAGCCCCGACCTAGCTCACCTAAATTTCCAGCGGCTAGGTCATGGGGACAGTCCACTAGGCGACCCCAAGTGCACATGGGCGACCATGCTGCCCCCTCTCCAAAAGGTCCAAAGGAAGAACATGATTTCCTTTACTCTTTCTTGGAAGTATAGGCCCTTTGCCTCTTCCTAGACTTTTACCCCTTTCATTTTAGTTCTAATTTAGTCTACACATTTCCGGAGTGTTACAGTTGTACAATGAGGAAGTGAACTTCCTAGCCAACCAAGGAGGAGTCTATCTTGCAAACTACCTAAGGTTGGGTGGTAACCAAGGTTGGAATCGAGACGAGGCCTGGAGAGACCGTGATAGAGAATGGCGTGATCGTACCGCCACTTGGAAGGAATGAGAAGGGGAGAAGGATAGGTATGTTCCTCCCCATGAGCATAAAAAGCCTAAAGATTCTGAGGGTGGTCGGGCTGAGGATATGCTCTCACGTATTCTCAAAAAGTTTGAAGTGTCCGATTAAGTGTTAAAGAAAATGATGGAAGATATATCGACTCTCAACTAGACGGTGACCTCTCATTCTGTCTCTATCAAGCAGTTGGAGACCCAAATGGGTAAAAAAAATCACATCTTAACCCAAGACAACAAGGGGGATTGCCTAGTGATACTATGGCAACCCACAAGAATAAAGCTTGAATGGGTACTTGCGTCGTGCCACAACGTTAACTATGGCGCTTCTTGGGAGGCAACCCAAGTTTTTAATGCTTTGTGTTTTAATTTTGAATAATGGGTGTTAATTGTGTAGGTGGAAAAGTGGAATGTGTTCGAAAATACAGGTTGGCGAGCTGATGAGTCCAATATTTGAACTCATTTAGGGATTTATTTGTATAGGTTTAGTGTCCTCAAATGCTCATTTTGTGCCCTGATGTAAAATCCTTGATTTTCAAGATTATCGATTAAGGAGCAAAGCAAGGATACTAAGTTGCAAAAAGGAACAAAGCGAGTTGAAAAAAGGAAGAAAAGAGAACTTGGTGATCGCAAAGTCCATTTGGCTAGTCGTCAAGTGGCCATTTGACCGCCTAAAGTTCCAGTGTGCCAAGCCTTGAAGGAAAGAACCAAGTCGGCAAGAGAAATGAGCAGTAGGCGGATCGCAATGGTTCCACAATGCAGAGTCAAATCTCCCAAAGTTACAGACCTGGGGGATGCTGAAGGCCAAGGTAGAAGGGCGAGAATATTGACCAAAGGGCGGATCGTCAAGTGAATCGGTAAGCCCGACTTACTGCGCCGAATGTCCCTTCGTAACATATTTTTGGCAACTATATATATATTTTTGAACACTTAGTTTAGGATCTTTTGGATCTTTTAAAATCTTTGGAATTATTGAGCGATAATTAATCATTTTTCAGAGTTTTGAACAGAGAGACAGGTTTTCCTTAGCTTTGAAGAATTGAAGTTTTTCACTTTTGAGAAATTGGAAGTGGGTCTTTGAGATTCTTAAATTTGGACCTTTCTAAAGATGAAATCAATTTTACCCAGTTGATGGAAAATCAATCTGGTAACGATTTTTATCTTTTTATGATGTCTAGCTAAAACCCCATTTCTTTGGGTGTTATTATGTGATTATGGGCTGATTTAGCTTATGGGTATTGCTAATTGTTAGTTTAATGTCTATTTAGAAGTGATTTCAATCATTAATTGTGGTTTAATTTTAAGAATTGTAGTTGCAAATGCAATTCTACCCTTGTGTTTTTGGCTTGCTCGAGAGAGAGGTTTTAAAACTAAGATTATTTATTGATGGTCTGTGGGGTATTGGGTTATCATGGGTTCAGCTCGAGAGAATAAATCCTAAAGAGAGTGAATGGACTAAGGCATAGGCTGTTCTTATTTTGTATGCTTGTCGATGTTCGAGAGAAATCGACTTGATTCGGGATAAATTGTTTGAGAGAAAGTTTACCTTCTCTATAGTCTAGCTTAATCACTAATATTTAGTTATGTCCTAATAGTTGCAATTACCTATTTGTCTACATTAGCCTATAATCGAATCACATCCAAGAACTTGTCTCATTAATGTTATTTTTGTGTTATTTGTTGTTGTTGTAGTTGATAATTAAAACCAAAACCTCCTTATTTGACATTCGTGTCACAACCTGATTTAAATTATGTTTTTATTCGATAATGTATATTCCTATGACTGATTTGAATATGTTCACACTTTACTATTGAATCTTAAACAC
This sequence comes from Solanum tuberosum, assembly GCF_000226075.1. Classification (NCBI taxonomy): domain Eukaryota; kingdom Viridiplantae; phylum Streptophyta; class Magnoliopsida; order Solanales; family Solanaceae; genus Solanum; species Solanum tuberosum. The sequence continues at coordinate 246,217 of NW_006239303.1, read as the reverse complement.
GTACCGCTCCCTCAGGATTCGACCCTAACTCATTTAGTTGGGTTATTATACTGACTAACGATCATTGACACTTAGAATTGGATGAAGTGTCCTTGAAACGTTAATCAAAATGGCGCCGCTTCCGGGGAGTGGTGTTATTTAAGATTCTTTAGTATTGTTCTTTTTAGTTATAGTTTAATCTACTTGCTTTCAGTTATGGTTTTCATGTTGCTTGTTTAGAATAGAAGAAAAAAGCATGTCTTGTAGCAACGGTGACCCAATGGACCACCCTCCGTTGAGATTGATGATTCTCAGGGATAACATCCTAACTTTCAATCAATTAGAGGGTGAGAGAATCCATGAGTTGTGGCCAAGATTTAAGGAACTATTGCAGCAGTGCCCAACTCATGGAATTCCATATAAGATTCTACTAGAATGTTTCTATAGAGGTCTTGGTCCTAAAAACAGAGGAGTGGCTGACCAAATTTCTCTGAGTGGTCTCACACGGCTACCCTATGCAATAGCAGCCCAACTCTTTGATCATATGGCCAAGCCCAACAATGAGATAAAGAAGGACCAAACCTTGGCCACACTATTGACTCAACTGGATCTTTTGGCCAACAAGATTATGGAATTGGAGGTACCGTACAAAAATAAAGATCGGTACATTCCCACTCATGAGCGTAGAAAGTCAAACGAGTACGAGGGTGGGCAAGTAGAAGAGATACTCTCATTCATTCTCCACAAAATCGAAGAACATGACAAATATTAAACGAGATAAAAGAGAATGTCTCACTGCTGAATCAGATGATTGCTTCCCATTCCATATTTATTCAACTTCTGGAGACCCAAATAGGTCATGTGTTGTCTCATCTCCACCCCAGGAGTGAAGTCTGAGTGAGGACTTGCGTCATGCCACGACGTTAACTAAGGCGCCTCTTGGGAGGCAACCCAAGTTTTTATTTTCTTTCTTTTTGTTTTTGAAATAATCGTGTGTTGAATGTGTAGGTTAAAGTGTGGAATGTGAGGAAAAGTACAGGTTGGCGAGCTAGATTTCCAGTCAGTGACTCACAGAAGAGGTCGGCGAGCCCGACTTGGTCTGTCGTTGGACTCAATAAATTCTAAGGTTGGAGTCTGTAAAACTCAACGGGCACAGGAGAAAATCTACGTGTTGCCGAACAAGTCGGCGATCATGACTTTGTCTGCCATTTAGACCCTCAGGTTAACTGGAGGTCCTGTAAAACTCGGCGAGGTAAGTACCCACTCGGCGAGTCGCCGACTAGGTAGGCGAGGAAAATTAATGTCGCTGAAAGGGTGAGAACTTGACGGTTTTAAAGGCCCAAGGTTTAAACTTTCAAACTCTTTAACATTTCCTCACTTTTTAACTTCATAGACTCACACCCGCACTATATTTTTCTATATTTTTATGTTTTTACCGCTTCCTATTCGTCAATTGTGTGTTCGGAGTTGGATTATTTACCACCTAGCTTTTCAAATCTCGTATATTTGGCATAAAAGGTTAGTTTAACGAATCCGAACTCGTATTTAGCGATTATACTCATTTGCAATTATATTTTGTCTTAGTGATATGTGTTGGGCCTCTCTGAATCTTTGTTTGGGTGCTTGTTTGCTAAATTTAATTTTAATATCTTGCTTAAAATGATTAATTGTTTATTTCCCAAGTTTCGTGCTTTAAAATTGATCATATATTATTAGGTTGTGCTAAATCGTTGTTAGGTCTAGTCGGGTGAAGTCTGAGTAGCCCATAATTGTGCTAAATGACGTACTTTGCCTAATGATGGAGCGTTTGACGTCATTCTTAAGGGCTTAAGTCGTCAAATGGCAAATTTTGGCCAAACCGAGAGAAGTCTGACTACCCCGAGGACATGGGTCTTATGGGTCTGAGTTTAATTCAATGAGTGCATGGTTTGATTTTACTTTTGGGGGCTGCGGGGTTGATTTTGGAAGTCGGGGTAAAAGTAGGCACGTTCGGTAGTTTGGCGAGCTAGGTCAAGCTCGCAGAACCACTCGGCGGTTCGCCAAACCCCCTTGATCACCTTTAATTTCATGCTAATCTTGAGTTTTGGTTCTGTAACTTTCGGCGAGAAGCCTGAGTTCGCCGAGTGCACTCGGTGACTCGTCAAACGTCTTCTTTGATCGCCCTTTATATCCCCCTAACCCCTAAAATGCACTGTAACTTTCATCGGGCATGTCTTTGCTCACCGAATGTTGTCGGCGATTCGCTGAAACGCCCTTTCATCGCTGACAGGCCAATTTTTCTAAGAATTTTTTAGCCAATCTTTTCGGAGAGCCCGATCTAGCTCACCAAAGTGATTTGGCGACTCATCGATCAGATCGGCAAGTGTGTCTGCAAAAGTTTTTTCTGCAACCTTGCTTGAACTGTTTCTCACTTTCTACGATGTGTTTGTAGATATGGCTAGACCAAAAGTGGCAGGAAGAATCATGCAAACCCGCAAGAAGGCTAAGGGAATCACCATTAACGAGGATACAGCTGCATCCATGGAAAAAGTGACCAAACTTCCCACCACAGGGGTGAAGGGCAAAGGAAAGGGAAAGGCTCCTGCTCCTGCATCACCAGAGGCTTGCTCTGATAGTGACAGAGTCTATGCCACTCACCTCACCACTTATGAGAGTGAGAGTGAGCACCAGGATCCTCGGGCTACCACTTCTGAGCCTGAGGATGATGAGTTATTGTCAGCCCAGAGGCCTGAACTACGTTCCAAGAGGCTGAATGATCCGTGTAGGATCAGGACTCCCCAGGCCACTGCTTCTCCTCCTACCCCAGCACAGACATTGGTCCTAGCACCACTGGTACAGGGTCCTCCTCCCCGGTCTATGAACAGACTAAATACTAAGGGATTGAGGAAAATCATTGGAGAAAAGAGGCTCTCTGTTGATAGGGTTATACACATATACCCCAAAATTTGGTGCACCATAAAGGCCCGTAAGTTCGAGGTTTTCACAAAACCCTGGGGTTCCTATATTCCAAATTGGGTCCCAGAATTCTACACTGCCTACAGAACCCTAGTGCCACAAAGGAATAAGCAGGTTGCCAAATTAAAGACGGTTAATTATGTGGTCGTCAGGGGTAAGAAAGTGTTGTGTGACACTACTAACATAAACGTTGTATTAGAGTGCACCGACAACATTGTAGACGCCTACTAGTACAGGATCAAGATTAAGTCCTTGGAGAACATGAAAATTTGGCTAGCCCCTCTCATATGTGATGGTACTCCTAGGTGGTTGGCGGCAGGGGCTCCAATAGAGAAGAAGGACTTCAACGTAGCAGCGAGATACTGGTTTGGCTTTATTAGCAGCCCTATCATGCCATCCCAGAATGAGTCCATCCTACGCCACACAAAGGCGGCTTGTCTTGGCTTAATCATTGCACGAGAGTGTATATATTAGGGTATGATCGTTGAGCAGGAGATGGCATGAGGGCCAAATAGCACCAAACTTCTCTCCCCTTTTCGGTGCTGATCACCGAGCTGTGCAAACGGGCATGGGTACCTCGAGATGAAAACAAGGATGTGGAAGGGATTCCAACATCTTCTACCGACATTCGGAGGATTGAGGCGAACTACTTAAAGAATGAAGCCAAGAAGAAGAACGAACTCCCGGTGGATACATCCCCGGTTCTTGACACTGATGCATTACCTGCAGAGGCACCTTTGCCTACTCCCCCCTAGGCCCTTCAGGTATATCTAGCACTGCCCCTTTCATGACGCCTAGTTCTTCTGCAGTTCCCTTGCCTCCTAGATCTGGTACTACTGTTGTTGTTGCCTGACCTCCACTCACTCAGGCTGCATTACTACGGATGGGGAAATTAGCCCATTCTGCTGATAGATGTGCCTCCATACTTGAGGCCACCATTCCTGGCATGATCGAGAGGGCCCTTGTTGATGTTGTGACACCTCTGAGTTTGGCCATTGATGCCCTTGTGGCACGGATAGCGGTGTGTGAGCAAGGCCAAGGGTCAACTGAGGAGGTGACGGCTCTAAAGGCCGTTATTGCTAAGTTGAGAAGAGATGTGGACCAACTGATGTCCACCTATATGTCGATGATTTTTGGGATAGTGGAGATCCCTGATATGCTAGTTGATCCAGATATGCCTTCGTCTACCACCGAAGATTAGGTTTGAACTAAGGAGGTAGTTGTTGTCGTGTCTGAGGTTGAGACCGATGAGGAGCAGCTGGGTGTTAATGAGGAGGCTTCTTATGAGGGCCTGATAGAGGCTGAGGAGGCAATAATAGATTCAGCCATACATATTTATTTGTCAGATACCACCATGGCCAGACCGAGTGTTACTGATATCCCGGGCACTAATGCCCAGGATCAGAGTGTTGCACCGGGCACTGATGCCCTGACAGATGGAGCGACTGCATAGACAGGACTTCTCTTTGCCTCCCTCTCTATCACTTTTATTGACTTTTAGTATTTTGATTGCATTTAAGGACAAATTACTTTTAATTTATGGTGGGGTGAGGTATTTTCATACCAACCTCTTGTGTTTATGATTTTTTATATATATTGGGTTTTGTGCTGTAAATTGTGTTTTAGCACTGTGTTGTGGATGTTTGACCTTGTGGCTCCTTGTTTTAATTGCAAATGGGTTTTGGACCCTTCTGGAAAAAAATTGCCACCTCTTGATTGTGTTTGAATATGGATGTTCTTGTGCAAATTTGAGTGTCAGTCATGATCAATACCGATGACTTGAATAATGCTCTGAATCAAACAAAAATGAATGTGCAACTATGATGAGGCCAAATGAAGTTGCATAAACAATATGTGAACTCTTTGCATCTCGTTGTGACTAGCCAATTATCAAATTAATTCTCTTGTGATGAACATTGCACACTAGCAAAAGTGTGGAGTCTTGTTTGATATTGATGTCAATGCCTTGTGGGATGAGCTTACCGTGAACCATGTGTGATGACAACTAGAATTTGCCCCGTTGGTCCGGTTGACTAAGTGATGCAAGCTCTTGAAATGATCTTAGGCAACAATTTTAAAGAGTGAAACAATTTGACATTATACCTCTTTTGTGGCCAACCTTGTGAGTGTGTGAACTTTGCTTGAACACCCTTTGAGCCTTACCCTTTTTCTTGGAAGAAACTTGATGAAATTGTGACCTTTCTTTATCCATTCACCCATAAAATTGTGGTTGGTTTGAATAGCCAATTTAGGCCAAAGGCCTAAGTTGGGGGTGTGGTGAAAAGAGAAGGTAAATTGAGAAGTGCAAAGAAATCCCCCTTGACCCATCGTTTTGAGAAAGATGGAACCCCTCCATACAAAAAAAATAGAAAAAGAAAAAGAAGAATGAAAAAGAAAAAGAATGCAAAAGTTGTAGAATAAAATTGTGAAAGTTCAAAAGAAATGGGGTGTCCATGAAAAGTGAATAATGGGGTGACTTTTGAGCATGGGTGAAAATGATGAAGAAAAGGAAAGAAAGTGTTATAAATACCACATTTCATGAGGATAGCAACCACTGAGCCTAAATGACCATACATTTACACTCAGCCCCGTTACAAGTGTTGAAAAGATCTTTTTGATCTTGAGTAAGCTGAAACGAATATTGGTTGGAAAATAAGTGCAAACCTATGGGTGAAGTCATGCATGTGTTCATCTTTGTGAGTGTGAGAGTTGTATGTGATTCCGTATCTATAAAGTGTTGAACCATTGTGTGTGAATATGGAATCATTCTTTGTGTGAGGGCATTTGTGTACCTTTGTTAAGCTTGAACTTGCATTTGAAGCAAGTATTGTGAACTTGAGAATCTTTGATAATGGTGAGTCACAACTTGAATCTTTGAGTGCACAATTGATCCTTGTTTAAGTAAGTTGAGTCTTGTTGTGTGCATTCATGATTGAGACTTGTGTAGCACTGTTTGAGACATCCTTTTTGAACTGCTGAACTTGAGTTGTACTTGAGTACAAGCAAAAGTTTAAGTTGGAATTGTTGATGAGTCCAAGATTTGGACTCATTTAGGGATTTATTTGCATAGGCTTAGTGTCCTCAAATGCTCATTTTGTGCCAATAACTGATGTAAAATCCTTGATTTCAGGATTATGGATTAAGGAGCAAAGCAAGGACACTAAGTTGCAAAAAGGAACAGAACGAGCTAAAAGAAGGAAGAAAAGAGAGCCTGGTGATCGCCAAGTCCATTTGGCAAGTCACCGAGTGGCCATTTGACCGCCTAAAGTTCCACGGTGCCAAGCCCTGAAGGAAACAACCAATTCGGAGAGAGAAAGGAGCAGTCCGTGGATCGCCGAGTAGTTTCGCGATGAAGAGTCAGATCACCCAAAGTTACAGACCTGGGGGATGCTTAAGGACAAGGCAGAAGGGCGAGAATATTGACCAAAGGGCGGATCGCCGAGTGAATCGGTGATCCGACTTACTGCGTCGAATGGCCCTTCGCAACATATTTTTGGCAACTATAAATACATTTCTGAACACTTATTTTAGTATTTTTTGGATCTTTTTAAAAAAATTGGAATCATTAAGAGATCATTAATCATTTTTCAGAGTTTTGAACAGAGACAAATTTTCCTTAGCTTTGAAGAATTGAAGTTTTTCAATTTTGAGAAATTGGAAGTGGGTCCTTGAGATTCTTCCATTTGGACCTTTGTAAAGACGAAATTGATCTTACCCGTTGATGGAAACTCAATCTGGTAAAGATTTTTATCTTTTTATGATGTCTAGCTAAAACCCCAATTCTTGGGGTGTGATTATGTGATTATTGGATGATTTAGCTTATGGGTAATGCTAATTGTTAGTTTAAATGTTGTTTAGAAGTAATTTCAATCATTAATTGTGGTTTAGATTAAGAATTGTAGTTGCAAATGCAGTTCTACCCTTGTGTTTTTGGCTTGCTCGAGAGAGAAGTTTTAAAACTAAGATTATTGATTGATGGTCTATCAGTATTGGGTTGACATGGGTTCAGCTGGAAAGAGTGAATCCTACACCCTTTTCCACAAATTCAGCTCGAGAGATGGAATGGACTAAGGCGTAGGTTGTTCTTATTTTGCAAGCTTGTCGATGTTCGAGAGAAATCGATTTGATTCGGGGTAAATTGTTGGAGAGAAAGTTTACCTCCTCTATAGTCTAGCTCAATCACTAATATTCAGCTATTTCGTAATAGTTGCAATTATCCATTTGTCTACATTAGCCTATAATCGAATCACATCCCAAGAACCCATCTCATTATTGTTATTTTTGTGTTATTTGTTGCTGTTGTAGTTGATAACTAAAACCAAAACCCCCTTATTTAACATTCGTGTCACAACCTGATTTAAATTATGTTTTTATTCGACAATGTCTATTCATATGACTGGTTTGAATATGTTCACACTTTACTATTGAATCTTAAACACGTACTGCTCCCTGTGGGATTCGACCCCAACCCATTTAGTTGGGTTATTATACTGACTAACGATCGTTGACACTTAGAATTGGATGAAATGTCCTTGAAACATTAATCACGAGCCAAGAGTCCAGTCAGAGACTCGCCGAAGAGGTCGGCGAGCCCAGCTTGGACCACTGTTGGACTCAAATAAATATCAAGTTAGAGTCTATAAAACTCGGCGGGCCCATGGACAAGTCGGTGACTCGCCGAACAGGTCAACGAGCCCCACTTTTTCCGCCATTTGGACCCCCAAATTAACTGGAGGTCCTGTAAAACTCGGAGAGGTAAGTCACCACTCGGCGTGTCACCGAGTGGTTCGGCGAAGTCAACTAATATCGCCGAAAGGGCCGCGAACAGAAAGGTTTTAAAAGGCCAAAGGTTTACAATTTCAAAATCTTTCACATTCCCTCACTTTTAGCCTCGTATAATCACCCCACACTCTATATATTCAATATTTTTCTTAGTTTTATCGCTTTTGCTCTTTGAACTTGTGCTCGGAGTTGGAATACATTGCCGCCTAGCTTTACAAATTCATATTTCGGCTTAAAGATTGGTTTTTCGAACCCCAAACTCGTAAAATGTGGTTGAACTAGAATGCATTTGTTTAAATCTTGATTGATGTGTGTTGGGCCTATTCTGAAATCGTATTTGTGTGCTAGTTGCCTGTTTTGATTTCAAAATGTGCTTAACTCAATTCAAATGATGATTTCCCAAGTTTTGTGCTTTAAAATTGATCAAAATTTGTTGGGTTGCATTAAATTGTTGTTGGGTCTAGTTGGGTGAAGTCTGAGTAACCCCAATTGTGTTAAATGATGTAGTTTGCCCAATGATGGAGTGCTTGACGCCATTCTTAAGGGAAAAAGTCATCAAATAGCCAATTTTGGCCAAACCGGGGGAAGTTTGAGTACCCTAGTGGCATAGGTCTAATGGGTCTAAGCTTAATTGCATGAGTGTTGATCCTAGGCATATTTATATGCCTCAGTTGTCAATATTTGCCCATGAATTGATTGAATTAAAGATTGAGCTTTAGTTATTAGCTTGATTTTTGTGTAACTTGTGATGATTGCGCACTCACACATGTGATTAGTTGTTTCAGGAACTCTTGAGGGAATTGGAGTTGGAATGAAGAAAGAAGGAGCAAAGGCATGCAAGAACATGGCTAAGGCAAAAACCACCAGTGGTTGGCGCATTGGTTGGCGCAACGCTCCACTGGTGGAATTTCAGAGAGGATTTTGTGGCGTACTGCTAGGCGCGCCGCGCCAAGGACCACACTTCAGAGTCCCTCCTCAAGCGCACTGAGAGGCGCAACGCGCCAACGCCTGCACTTCTGAGGCGCCTGCATGGCGCTCTACTAGGCGAGCTGCGCCAAGGTGGAAACGTCAGAGTACCACACTGGGCATAATGGGAGGCGCAATGCCCCACCCTTTTGCCGACTTTTCCAGTATAAATATGATTCCTAGTTGAAGTAGAATTTGCCTCCAATTTTCCAACTCTTATAAATAGACCCCTTGGGCAACATTATTAGGGTTCAACTTTTTATTGGTGTGAAAGAGCAAGTTTCGTCGTTTTTCATAGGTTTCGATCTTCTAACTCTTATATTTTCTAGAAATCACATGAACAATTGTCTTTTGTGGTTTTCTAATAGCATGAGTGGCTAAACGCCTTAGTTCTAGGGTTGTAGCTATGCATCGATTGTTGAAATATTTAAGATTTATGAATTAGTTCTTGGTTGTCATTATAAGTTACTTCTATATTCTTGTCTTAGTATTTTATTCTTGCGCACCATAAGATAAATCTATTGTCTAATCTTAAAATCGAGAGAGGAGGGATTAGATAGACCAGAGAATATAGAGAGCTTGATCGACCTATTAAGTTTAGGTGATTTGTGTTAAGGAGTGACGCCCGGACGAACAACTCGCTTGGTTACGAAACAGGATTAAATATAAATGTTCGCCAGTTAGTTTGTTTATCCCCGCTCAACGATGTAGTTAGACAGCTAAATGGAGTATGCGACTAGAGGTGTGAAACCCGACTCAAACAATTAACCCTTTAAACAGTAACTTGACAACTAAAATTAATTCTAAGCCAGTAATATAATACATGAGATTCATTGCATGTTGCAGCCCTGGAATTGTCTTTTACTTGCTTCAAACATCATCTTAAAGTCGTTCACAATTAGTTACTATTAGTTATTGCATAATTTGTAGTAGTAGTGAACAACCATCACCAAACGACAACTCGTTTCTTTAAAGAATCTATATTACTTGCGTCAACACGTACACTTGCCTGTATACTGAGGTGCAACAAGTTTTTGGCGCCGCTGCCGGGGACTTAGAAATTGATTTATATTGGATCTTCTTAAGTCTACAATTAGATTATTCAGGTGTTAATTACTTGATCTTAGCTTCTTTATTTCAGGCAGTGAACTCTCAAGTCTGGCTCAAAAAGGAGAACTTGTCGTACCAGACAGCGAACCCGTAAGAGCCCTACGCCAACGCAGAAAAATGAATCAAGGGCATCAGGAAGAATTGGGGTTAGGTCTTCGTCGTGGCAATGAGGAGAATAACCAAGATAACATGAACAACCAAGAGAACTTGAATAACCAAGAGGTACCCATGTAGTACCCACAAGACCCATCCGTGATGTGGCAGTCCCACTCACAGCCAATGTGACGTCTAGCATTAGGAAACCTCCACCAGGGGGTAGATTTGAACTGAAACAGGGCATGGTACAGCTCATCCATTCTAGTGGGCAATTCACCGGTCTCCCCCACGAGGATCCCCAAATCCACCTTAGGAACTTTATAGATATTAGTGCTACATACATCCCAACTGGAGTCTCATCAGACTATGTGAGGCTGACGTTGTTCCCATACTCATTGTTAGGATCCGCAAGGCGTTTTCTTAGCCACCAAACTCCATCACTACCTGGGATTACCTAGCAAAGAAATTCTTGAGTCACTTCTTTCCATCCAAAAAAACCGCATGGTTGAGAAGTGAGATATTGAGCTTTAAGAAAAACCCAGGAGAGGACATGTACCAAGAATGGGCTCGTTTTAAACAAATGTTGAATGACTGCCCTCATCACATGCAAACTAATGAGGTACTTGCTCACACTTTCTTTGAGGGTTTAGATTATAATGCACGTGTGCTTCTTGATAGTGCAGCAGGTGGACAAGCCCTAGCAAAAAAATGTGAAGAGTTATTCAACCTAATCGATAGACTCTCAAAAGGAAACCTAGGGTATGAGGGGGAAATGCCTAGAACCACAACCCAAAGGGCTGCGGGAATCTTAGATATAGATCAACCCACCGCCATAAATGCCAAACTGGATGTGATGCAACATAATATAGCCATGCATTTCAAATAGATGTCCTTAAACCAAGCACCAGTTAACATCACTACAAGAAAAAGGGCTATTAGGGATGAGAAAAACGGTCCCTAAAAGACTAATTCTGGTCCCTGAAAGTCAATAGCGACGGGAAAAGTCTGGTCACCACCCGTCCCTATAGCCTCCGTCGCTAAAGGTCAATAGGGACGAGCTTTAGGTACCCATCCCAAAATCTTTTTGGGACTGGTAAATTTCTAGTCCTTAAAAAGTTTTTAGGGACCACACTTCTGTTCCTTAAACATAAAGATCAACAACCATCTTAAATTTTTACAACGAGTCTAACTGGCCCTTAAAGGTCTTTTATGACTAAAATCTGGTCCTAATATAGTTGTAAGGACTGGCACAATATTGGTCCCTAAAGGTGTAGTGCCAAATTAAAATTGATTATTATTAATGTGGTACTGAAGTTCATTTAGGATCTGGAAAAAAGTGGAAACTAAATAATACGTCTCCTTTTCCTGTCATGTTTCTCCATGATGCTATACACAATATTATATATAGATAATCAAATGCATAAAAGTAAAATTATCAATATATTAACTAATAATATGTATTAACATTCCACAGGCAGTAAAACTTACAAAAATATATGGTAACAATACTATTTACACAACTCATCAGGTGCCAAATGAGCTAATATCTCTAAGTATAGAATAAAATGTTTTGCCAAAAAAATCAAGCAAAACAATAACCAACTTATCAAATTGTTCTAAGTATTCAAACTTGCATCTTGACTTGTAAATAAAAGTCTCCAAATCCTGTAACACAAACAAAATAAAATTTGTTTAGAAAAAGAAAGTTATGTGCACAACCAAATCACATAATATATCTAAGTGTAGATAAGAAATAACAGTTTGCACTCTAGATTTTAGGTTCCTAGTTACTCTGTCATCTACTTGGACCAAAATATGTTGGTACTACACAACCAAATTATCCCGATAGTTTCAAAATCATTCAAACGATAGACCCTTAAAATCAAAACATTTACCATTGTTAATATTCATTATTGTTATTTCTAGAATTAATCAATCGAGAATCTTGTTGTAGACTCGCTCAAACCTTGAAAAAACTGAAAGTGTAGTTTTAGTGGAATAGAGAGGGTATTAAGTTTGTTGGGTTAAAGAGTTTATATGCTTAAGAACCTATTTTTGATAGGTTCTGTTTCTTTCAAAGTTCCCAACCATATTCAAGAACTAGGAATAAGTCATCGGTAACATAATATTGATTTTCTTTTTAAAATCTTTATGAAAACTATCTCCTAAGAAACCATAAAAGATATTCAACTTTCGCTAAAACATGAGAACACTAACTAATGTATGCTTTAATAGATGACAAGGAACATAAAGAGAAGTGTAATGATATGGACCAGCACATGCTACATGAATGTTGATGTACCATAACCTTCTGCTAAATTTACTAAACCTGAGATATGTATCGTATGACCTTGAACCTCGAGTTTCTATAAGCATCATCTCCTTAAACAAAACTATCCAACCAAGGTGAATCTCTAAAGAGGTATCCATGATTATATAGAGAGCGAGATTGTATATCAGATAAAATTGGGACCTGAATACTAGTGTCAAACAAGTAAAATGAAGCGTTTATATAGCAGATTTATAGGAAATCGAAGTATACGAACCAAACAAGAAATTGCACACATGTATATTGTTAACAATGAATTTTGGACAACCTTTTGCTGCATCTTTTTGCAGAGAAGACAATGAGCAGTAAGCTTATTGACATTAAACAATATGAAGACCACATAGAGATGGTTAGCGTATGAATAATTCATCCATTTTTCAAAGCATTTTACCTACTCTGTATTTAATGTAATGTGAGTACTTAAAGTTGTCATGTGTCACTTGATTTCTTTGTATATTCATAAATTTTCGACAATAGACAAACTGCTAATCCATTTCAGTGCAAGTAGCCAAAGTAAGTATAGATCTTGATAATCCATTCATACTAACACATATAAGATAGAACATACCGAACACACAAGTTACTTAAGCAGATTTTTATGGCTTGTGATGGTGACTAAACTCACCTAAAAATTTAATGATAAATGATTTTTTTCCATTTGCCGTTTTAAGAATCTGAAGCACCGGAAGGAGTAAAGTTATTATTATCCTTATAATGAACAATGTTCCAAGCAAGAATTCGAGAAATTTCCATATATAAGAGACTACGAGAAATTGTATTACACAATTTGGAAGGATGAAAACTGAAATCACCAACCATTCTCCATACGTGTTTATGATCAAATAAAATATTATTTCGATAACATCTAACACCATTATTTTTTTCCCTCATGTTATAGCTAACATCATTCATAACCTAAGAAATGTAATAAAAGATGTTCCTTAAGAGGCATTTGTTTGAATAGATTAATGTAAGAAAATAAAACTAATCAAACAGAGAACATATTAAGGGAGTTATTAAGGGAAGCTAAAAATAAATGTAGCTTCTTTATCTAACCAAGTTAAAATTTGATTTTTATCTGAGATTTCTTTCAACATGTTAAGTATCATTTCCGTCAGATTGCATCCAATATATCCTAAGGATTACAATTAGAAGTTTCTCTTTACATACCATACATATTGATGTGCCTTCACAGCTTGAATATAAGAAAGACATCATGAAAATTTATTGATTCATCGTTCACCATTCATTTCAACATCATAGAATGAATACCTATAAAGTTGGACACGGGGGGTTAGGCTAACTATTTGAAAAATTGTACTAGGATTATATGTTTTTTCAAGGATGAAGAGTGAGAACTAAATTAACTAAAAAAACATGTAGCAATAACAAAACTATAGCAATGGTGAGAAATATTGTGTTTCTCAAACGTAAGAACAATTGCAGAGGTCCATTTTCAATGATAAGTCTCTTCAGAAGAATACTAGGATGACAAGATTAGTCATCTATTCATTGTAGAGTTCAGTTATTAAAATGCTATAACAAGTGCAAATAAAACAGACAAGTTAGGTGTATAATGATACTCGATTTCAATAAGTTAAATACTTTATTGTAAGCTTTAGATGATACCCCAGTTACAAACTGTATTCTGAACTCATCTTGATGTTAATCAGTAATGCAATAAAATAGATGATTACCACAAGAGAACACCATATATAATCAATCATCAAAATAAAGTAACTAAATTAATTTCAGTAGTTACGTACTTAGAAATAAATAAACAAAGCCAGGACTATACCTACTTTCAAGCACTAAACTTCTTCAATTTGGGCCCAAATTAAAACCAACCAGCTTTACCATCAAATCCACACCTCACTGGACCAAATTTCACCAAAGTCCAAATCTTGAAACCTATAAAACATAGTAATAGGTAACAGAGATAATGAAAGAAGTTAGAAATTATGTGTACTAAACAATTTTTCAAAATAACCGCAAGTAAATGATTCAAGGAACTCATGTTTTTTTTGCTAAAGATTCAACTATGCAAAAGGCTACTGACTAGAGAGATAAGAAAAGAGATTAACTGAAAAGATCTTCTTTTCCTCTTTTTGACTCTGGATTTAAAAAAAATTGGCAATCTCCTACTTCTTGAGGATTCTCATTCATTAGCACAAAAACACAAGTCTTCATCCTTGCATTCGAAAGAACATATCAGAAGAGACATATATTTTCAAAATTTCTTTGCTTACACGATTTAAGAATTTACAGGAGATATTTTCATTCTGGTATCCTCTGCCTCCAAGACACTTTTTTGAATCTAACCCTAGCCGCCATCCTCATACCAAACTCCATCTTTTAGCCCTCACCGAAAAAACTATCAATATTTAGAAAAAATCAATATTGAAGACTGTCATTCTCAATTATCAAAGTTCATTAAGAAGAATAACAATCGTTTCATGTTCTAAGCCGGAAAACAAAAAAGACGAAGAAAATCTTCAAAACCAGTTCAGATAGATGACTTTTGTGATCCAATTTGTAAATCTTCAAGGATTTTTAGATACATATCATGCGAATCTATAGCCTTTGAAAGAGTCGAATATTAGGACTTTCCCAAATGGAAAAGTTAGGGTTTTGTCTTTGGTTTATAAAAGGGTGTGTGTGGGGGGTGGGGGGTGTCATTAATGTATGAATGCTTTTCCACTTGCACCTCTTAGGCAGATTTCATGGACGGGATTTTAAGTTTTTTAGTAACCGAATTAAGAGCCTTCGCTAAATAAAAAAAATAAAAATGGAAATTAGGGACTAGAAAAAAATCTTTTCTCTATCAGTACATTTTTAGAGACAAGTTGTTCACCCTGTCGCTAACTGCTGGTCTTTAATAGGCAGTTTTCTTGTAGTGCATGGTACAACAGGCATCCAATTGGTGTGGGGTATGTGGTTGTGGAGCTCATGAAACCGAACAATGTGAGGCAAACTCGGATTCCGTAAACTGTGTGGGTAATATGCAAAGGGGTGTAGGTCAGCAAAATTATGGTAATACCTATAACTCTAGTTGGAGGAACCATCCTAACTTCTCATTGGGTGGGACTCAAACCAAAATCAGGCTCAAGGGTCTAACCAATACCGTTCTCAAGGGGCTGGGCAACAATACCAAAATCCTAACCAAGGCACAAATCCTAATGCACCAAAAGGGGAAATGACGAATAAGGAGCTACTCCAAAAGCTCATGGCTGAAATAGGGACAAAGCTCAATGCTAGGATAGATAAGCAGGATGAGAATATCAGAAACATCCAAATGTCCTAAATGAGTTTAGAGAAACAAGTTGCGCAAGTAGCCAATTTTCTGAACTTGCGTCCCCAAGGTGGGCTGCCCAGTGATACTGAACCTAACCTCAAGCAACTAAATGCAGTGAGTACTAGAAGTGGGTTACAATTAGAGGAACTAGCTCCAAAGAAGAGAGATACTGAGGCAGGTACTAGAGAAAAGAAAGGGGAAGAGGTTGTAAAGAGCTCCAATGTTGAGGCACTCGTTCCTCAAAAGAAACTACCACCTCTGTTTCCACAAAGGCTTAAAAAGGTAGAATGAGGATGAATGCTTCGGTAAGTTTCTCTCTCTCCTTAAACAGGTTCACATTAATCTGCCTTTGGTTGACATTTTCCAGGGTATCCCGAAGTATGCTAAATACGTGAAGGATGTAGTGGCTAACAAAAGGAGGCTCACGGAGTATGAAACTGTGTCACTTACTGAGGAGTGCAGCACCAGAATCCAAAATAGACTACCCAAAAAGTTAAAAGATCCGGGTAGTTTTACTGTGAAGATTGCAATTGGGTAAAGTGTTCATTCTCGAGGGTGGTGTGATTTGGGGGTGAGTATAAATCTTATGCCATTATCATTGTATAGAAAGCTGGGGTTGGGTAGTCCTAAACGAACCACTATTATTCTCCAACTCGGTGATAGGTCCATTGCTAGGCCAGAAGGGGTAGTAGAAGATGTGTTGGTACAAGTAGGTTCCCTGATTTCTCGATAGATTTTGTGGTCTTAGAATTTGAACCTGATTTTAAAGTTCAATTTATCTTGGGTCGTCCGTTCTTGGCTACGGGGAGGGGAATGATTGATGTAGCAGCCGGACAATTAACCATTAGGGCACATGATAAGGTTGAAATGTTTGATGTTTATCGCGCTTTAAAATTGCCTTCTAGCTATGAAGAATTGTATGTTATTACAGTTGTAGACCACCTAGTAGAGTCGTAGTCAGTTGTGCCCGAAGATCCGTCAGAAAGAGTGTTAGTGTGTCATGAGGTGGATTGAGATACTGAGGCCCAAGAGATAGAAACATATTTGAATCTAGCACTTGTGGAAACTCACAAGCGTAGAGTCGAGTCATTAGATCGTGAGTTAGGACCTCCACCAAAGCCTTCAATTGAAGAAGCTCCCAAGCTGGAGTTAAAAACTCTGCCTGCTCACCTAAGGTATGCATTTTTGGATACTAATGAAACTTTGTCTATTATACTTTCTGCAGAGTTATCTGAAATACAGGTTAATGCGGCATTGAGGATCCTAAAGCGGAGAAAGATGGTGATTGGATGGTAGATGGCTCTATATTCATGGGATTAGTCCGGAGTTATGTATGCACAGAATCTACATGGAAGATGATCACAAATCAAGTGCACAACATCAACGTAGGCTAAATCATGTGATGAAAGAAGTGGTGAGAAAGGAGGTCATAAAGTGGCTAGATGCTGGAATTGTGTACCCAATTTCTGATAGTAAGTGGGTAAGTCCGGTGCAGTGTGTTCCCAAGAAAGGAGGTATGACAGTGGTAAGGAACGAAAAGAACAAGTTGATCCCTACTAGAACAGTGACCGGCTGGAGAATTTGTATGAATTACCGGAAACTTAATGATGCCACCCAGAAAGATCACTACCCGGTTCCCTTCATTGATCAGATGCTTGACCGACTAGCAGGGTAGGAGTACTATTGTTTCTTAGATGGATATTTCGGATAAAACCAGATCTTAATTTCCCCCGAGTATCAAGAAAAGACCACGTTCACTTGTCCTTATGGTACTTATGCTTTCAAACGCATGCCATTGCGACTTTGTAATGCACCAGTGACTTTTCAAAGGTGTATGATGGCCATTTTTCATGATATGGTGGAAGACTTTGTAGAGGTTTTCATGGATGACTTCTCCGTCTTTGGAAAGTCTTTTGAGGTATGTCTCTGGAATCTTGATAAAGTACTTGCTAGATGTGAGGACACTAACTTAGTGCTAAATTGGGAAAAGTGTCATATTTTGGTTAGAGAGGGGATAGTATTAGGTCACAAGGTGTCGAAGTCGGGTTTAGAGGTTGATAAAGAAAAGGTAGAAGTTATTGAGAAATTCCCCCCTCCCATTTTCTATAAAAGGGGTGCGTAGTTTTCTTGGTCATACAGGTTTTTCCCGGCGATTCATCAAGGATTTTTCCAAGAATGCAAGACCTATGTGCAGTCTTTTGGAGAAGGAGGTGAAGTTTGACTGTGATGAGATATGCTTGAAAGCTTTTGAGATGTTGACGAGGAACTTTATTGAGGCTCCCATCTTAATTGCTCCTGATTGGGAATTACCATTTGAACTCATGTGTGATGCAAGCAACGTAGCAGTGGGTGCAGTGTTGGGACAAACAAAAGGAAAGGTGTTCCACTTGATCTATTATGCAAGCAAGACCCTGGACTCTACACAAGCTAATTACACAGTGACTGAGAAGGAGATGCTAGCTCTAGTGTTCGCCTTCAACAAGTTCGGATCGTATTTGGTAGGTACTAAAGTTATTGTTTTCACTGATATTAGGTACCTATTCAATAAGAAGAATGCTAAACCAAGGCTAATTCGATGGATATTGTTTCTCCAAGAGTTTGACCTTGAGATTAAAGAAAGGAAAGGTACTGAAAATCAAATAGTTGATCATTTGTCTAGGTTGGAGAATTTTTCCCATGTGAATGAAGGTGAGAAAATCCGGGAACACTTTCCGGATGAACAATTGATGGCATTAGATATCTCTCAAATTCCATGATATGAGGACATTATGAAAAAGATAGTAAGTGGAGAATACCCTCCGGGTTCAACCACCCAACAAAAAAAAACAGCTCAATCATGATTTTAAGTTCTATATCTGGGATGAACCGTTCTTGTTCAAGCAAGGTATGGATCTGGTAGTGAGAATATGCATTCCGAAGTATGAGGTTGAAAAAGTGCTCGAAACTTGTCATGCTAGCCCATATGGAGGTCACCATAGAGGGGAGCGCACGACGCATAAGGTACCACAATCTAGTTTCTTTTGGCCCTCGCTATTTAAATATTTTATTGCTTTCGTGAAGGATTGTGATAAAAGCCAAAGATTGGGTACTATTTCAAGAAGACATGAGATGTCGCTAAGTAACATTTTGGAGGTGGAAATTTTTTATGTGTGGGGTATTGACTTCATGGGTCCCTTCCCGCCATCTAGTGGAAACCAATACATTCTTGTGGCTGTGGATTATGTGAGTAAATGGGTGGAGGTTGTCGCTCTTCCTTCAAATGATTCAAGGGTGGTGATCAAGTTTATCAAGAAGCACATCTTCGCTCACTTTGGCACTCCAAGAGCAATCATAAGTGATGGAGGTAAGCATTTCATTAACGATCTAGTTAAAATCTTCTTGCTAAGTATGGTATTCGGCATAAGGTTGCTACATCTTACCATCCTCAAACGAGTGGCCAAGTCGAAGTTTCAAATAGGGAAGTGAAGCAAATTTTGTAGAAAATGGTGAATGCACAGAGGAAAGATTTGTTTGAGAAGTTAGATGATGTGTTGTGGGCATATAGGACTGCTTATAAAACACCCATAGGGACTTCTCCCTATCACATAGTGTTTGGTAAAGCATGTCATCTTCCGGTGGAATTAGAACACCAAGCTTATTGGGTATTTAAGAGGTTGAACTTGGACCCCGAGCTAGCCGGTAGAAAGAGAATGAATCAATTGCATGAACTTGAGGAGTTTAGGCTCCACGTGTATGAGAATGCCAAGCTTTACAAAGAAAAAATGAAAAGATGGCATGACAAACACATAGTTACTCATACTTTCACTCCAGGAGAAAAGGTACTACCCTTTAACCTTGGATTGAGGTTATTCCCCAGAAAACTAAACTATAAATAGAGTGGTCCTTTCAAAGTTGTAAGAATGACACAACATGGGGCTGTTGAACTTAAAGATGAGAATGGCCCTACGTTCTTGGTAAATGGGCAAAGGGTGAAACACTACTTTGGTGTGGATTCGGATCATGATCGGGAGGCTCTTGAGCTAAATGATGAATGATCCAAGTTGTGTCGTGCCGCGATGTTAAATAAAGCGCTACACGGGAGGCAACCCGTGAACAATATGTAATACATAGGTAGTTCGTTTTTGAATTTTGATTTTTTTTGTTTTAGCGTACTTTCAATTATTAGAATCTAGGAAGTATTTTTATTTATTTATTAGTTCTAGCTAGATAGGATTTATCATTATTTGTAACTTAGTTTGTAATAGTGAAAAAAAACAGAAAAAAAAAAACAAAACAAAAGCACTGAATCCAGGCGCACTGGCTGGCTCGCCGCACCAGCCAGGAGATTTCAGAGAAGGTTTAGAGGTGCGACACTGGCGCGTAGCCCCTCTATCATGCCTATTACCAGGTTCCGTTGCAGGCTGACGCACTGCTGGGTGCACCGCGCCAAGACCAAAATGTCATAATGCACTTGCAGGCGCGACACTGGTGTGTCGCCCCTCCCATTGCCCCAACATCCAATTTTGCAATAGGTTGACCTAGATCGGGTTCGACCCGACCCAAACCCACAATTTTAAACCCCTAACACTACATTCATGCCCCATTCTCCCACAATTCAACCACCCCAAAACCCAAAATTCTCTCAAACTCCTCCTCTTCTTCCTCCCTCACTCTCCAATTTCCTCCATTAAACCACCTCAAACGTTTGTATTTCCAAAACCCACCTCTTCTTCTTCCTATTTTCTCCCATAAATCACCTATTTTCAACCATTCCACCCTTCTCCATCTTCTTTCACTCCCAAATCATTTTTTCTCTTCTTCTCCCAACACTCACTGCCTTCCCGACCCCCCCCCCCCCCCCCCCCCTTTCTTTTATTTTTTTTAATTTATAAATTATATATAAAT
>NW_006239303.1:220181-225738 GCF_000226075.1 Solanum tuberosum | reverse complement strand
CCACCCCCATTTTTTTCTTCTAAATCATCTCTTTTTTCCCATTTTTCTTCTCTTAAAAGGTGGTAATGGATCCTAAACCTAAAAATGTAGCGGGTTCCAAGCGAAGTAGGAATGGTGAAACTTCTCGGTCCTCTAGTAGCCGAGAACCGGTGCAAAAGTTTGGCAAAAAGGTTGTGCAAAGGTATGGCTGGGAGTGCTTTGAATGTCAAAAGGAAACAAAGTATATGGGCGATGAATATGTGAATGAGGTACGCCTACAATCACAATTTCCTATGATTTACAATATTGTGCTTACTCTGGGGCTAAGGTTTATCTTTGAAAATCCTGGTGATTGCAATTTGACAATGGTTAGGGAGTTCTATGCTAATTGGCTTACTGAGACTAAGTATAAAACTATGCCTGTTAGGGGTAAGGATGTGACTTTTTCTGCTAGAATTCTGAATGAGTTCTTGGGAACCCCGAACTGCGACGTTGATGAGTTTAATAGCTTGAAGGATAAACCTCCTTATAGGGATATCCGACATACATTGTGTGGGGTTAAGTCGACTGCTCGGTGTGAGCGAAGCAAAGATACTGGGAGGCATTATAGCCCGAGTGTGGTTGAAAATAGTGTGTAGTGTGTTGCTACCCGCTAAACATCTTACTGCGGTGACGCGAGATAGGGTGGTTCTGGTTTATATGTTGATGAAGGGGATGCCCATTAATGTTGGGGAAATTCTGTGGCAAAACATGATGAAGTTAAAAAATAATTTGAGGTGGCGATTTTGTTATGGGGGGTTGATAACCTGTTTTCTGAGGGCTGAGGGTATTGAAAAAGAAGCGGTGGACATAACTGTTGCTTACCACCTCGATTTGATGGGCAAGATAGTTGATGTGACTAGGACAAAGGCATTGGACACGTCTCATGGACCTGTCTTGTCAGCCCAAGAGAGGCAAGCCCGAGATGATAGTATTATGGCTAAGATGTTCGGCATGGCAGAATTGCAGTTGCGGATAGGAGGACGTTCGGTCACTGATGAGGAGATAGAGACATTGGTGGATCGTTATCTGTTGATCGAGAGTGCAGCTTTTCTGTGCAGGTCTGGTCTCGCCTTTCTGGAGCCTTTAGATGATGATGAGGCCACGGCAGATGAAGCGATGGATGAGGAGGATGATGCTGATGTCATTAATGAAGAGGCAAATGCATTAATGGGTTTTGATGGTGGTGACAACGAGGCCTAGAGGCCCGAGGGAGTATTCCTATCTCTATGCTTTGTTTTATTTGTGCACTGAGGACAGTGCTTATTTTTAAAGTATGGGGTGGGCAATATGTCTCTGTTGTAAATAGTTGTTTATTGCTTTATCGAGTTTAGATAGTTAAGTTAGCTTGTAGTTTATGCTTACATTTTTTTTGGGTTCCTCAGCATTTGTTTTCGGTACTTTTACTGAGGATAGTCCCTTTGAACCGACTAGGACTAGTTTTACTAATTTATTGAGTCTTAGAGTCAACATAGGAGTGACAGTTCCCAATGATGGATGGATGATGACCGTCTTAAGGGAAAATTAGTCACATAGAGGAGTAGGATTGAGAAACCAACCTTGGTCTTTTGAAACTATGTCCAAAAAAGTTAGCCAGACGTCTTGGGTAGTCATGATTGGAAAAGAGCGATAGAATGCTAACCTTGAAACAAGCATGTGTTCTTAGTTGTGACTCTAAATAAATGGGCTTAATTGTGTAGTAATACCGGGTCAAAAATATGGTATGTCGTCTTATTTAACATTTTAAGCCATGAAAACATTTCATTTCAGTTCCAAACCAGAGAGAAATCTTAAGATATGGTTCCTATGGAGTTCTAGCATGATGAAGGTTAGTTTTTGACGATTTCTACCATTAAACATTACCCCTGTGCCTAGAAACGTAATCCCTAGACGTGGCAATCATTTTTCCCTTCTATTAGATGTGTTTGGAGCTGGTTTTTGAAGATATAAATTTATAGTTATTGGTGTTTCTTCAAGGTTTACACTTCGTTAACTAAGGTAATCATCTCGGTACCCTTTTATGGTTGCTTTTATAAATTTCTACGAACGTTTTGACAAGTTAGGGCAATATGGCAAATCTGCCAATTTAAGATTAACTATGAACTGTTTATAGGTGCGTACCAGCTGTGTATATGTAGTGTTTGCGAAACTAAGGACATAAGGAACAACATTCATGAAGGAACTAAGGTCTTTCGAGCGTTCATTGGAAAGGTATGTTAACGTTATTCCCTACTTATAGCATGTTTCCTTAAAGCGTAGGAGCAATGTAATTGGGTTGTTATCCTTGTTACACTTGTAGCCATTATTGTTGATTGTTGGCTGCTCGAGTTGATATAATCCTTTCTTGTTGGGATTCTTATTCAGTTAGTAGTGTCCCTATGTTGGACACGACTTAGAGGCTATTTGTATAGGTTGCTTATAACTAAATTGCTCATGTTAAGCAATTGGATTGTTATTGTTGCCCTTGGGGCTATTGTGATTAGCTGCAGGAATGTGATTTATGCCTAGAAGGGCTATGTTCTGTCTACAGGGCTATATGGATGCCTAAAAGGGCTATGAGTTGCCTACGGGGATATATTGATGCCTAGAAGTGCTATGAGTTGACTACACGGCTATATTGACGCCTAAGAAGGCTATGTGCTTCCTGCATGGCCATGTTATTGCCTAAGAGGGCTATGAGTTGTCTATAAGCTATGTTGATGCCTAAGAGAGCTATGTGCTGCCTACGGGACTATATTAATGTCTAAGAGGGCTATGTGACTGCCTACGGGGCTAGGGGACTACCGATAGGGGTATATAGGCTGATTGGCACCTTCCGGGCTTATGGGGGCCTTAGTAGGTGGTCTTGTGTGCTGTTTGTACCTGCCGAGTTTTATGGGGGGATTGGTTAGGTTGTTGTTTTATTATTTATGATAAGTTTAGATTTAGGAGCAGCTCAGTACACTTATCTTATCCTTGATTTATTTATCAGATTATTCCAGTATATTGGGATACCTCCTCATAGTCTATTGCCTTTCATACTTGATACATTATTTTGTACTGAAGCCCCATTGCCTTGGGGGAGCTGCATTCATGCATGCAGGTCCTGTCAGACGATCGAGTAGACATCCTCAGCAGAAGGATTGACTTTTATCCGGTTGGCTAGCCCCTTTCCTCCGGAGCTGCCAGAGTTGGGAGGTTTGTTACCTTTTGTTGTATATATCCTTATGGGTAGGCTAGGGACATGTCCCACTAATCTTTACTACTCTTAGAGGCTTGCAGACTAGTGTGTGGGGTGTATAGCTACGTTATGGCCATACTGGCTTATGTTGTTGGTTTGCTGAAGCTTGTGAGTTGTTTGATGTATTGTATTGATATATACCAGCTTTTAGTTTTGGTATAGATATCATGGTGGCCTCGACGGCCCAATCAAGACTTCTGTGCTAGTTGGATATTTATTTATATGATCTCCTAGGAGTAGTTGTTTCCTTTAAAGATCAGTTGACAGGGGCCTTGCCGGCCGAGGGCCTAGTTTTAAGCCGAGATATACTTGTTTGTTTTCTTGATTGTGTATGGCTGTCATGCGCTAGTAGCAAATGGTTCAGTAGGGTCGGCTCGGGACTGAGTTTTTGTATTAAGAGCCAGTTGCGCCCCTCGAGTTTTGGGCGTGACAAACTTGGTATCAGAGCAGTGTCGTATCCTAGGGAGTCTGCAAGCCATGTCTTGTAGAGTCTTGTTTATAAATGTGTTGTGCACCACATCCGATAAGCAAGAAGCTACCAGGCATGTTAGAATGACTATCCTTCTTTTGCTCACCTCGTACTATAGAGCCGTGTCTTAAGGGTTGAGGTTTCTAGCTTATAACTGATACTTGTATGCAGATAGAGATGACTGATACTAGAAAGACCACAACTAGCCAGGGGCTAGATACAACTGCAAGCAAGGGTATCGGCAAGGTACCACAAGTTGAGGTAGCCCATTGTGCGACCCAGGGGGAGACATCTTTTCAGCCCCCTATAGCTTCTCCATCGCTTCAGGAGCCTCTGAGGGCTACAGGACTTCCGACTCCACCAGAGTGGTAGCCCATTGTGAGACCCAGGGGGAGACATCTTCTCAGCCCCCTATAGTCTAATCAGGATTTCAAGAGTGCAGTATGTATGTTAGCACAGTTAGTAGCTGCACAGTGCCAACCAGTTATGCCAGTTGTTGCCGGACCTTCTGAAGGTCCCGAAAGTTCAAGAGTTCGTGAATTTCTTGCCTTGAATCCTCCACAGTTTACAGGGACAGATCGTTTGCCGGACCTTCTGAATGGCTCGAAAGTTCGAGAGTTCATGAATTTCTTGCTTTGAATCCTCCACAGTTTACAGGGACAGATCGCAGAGAAGACCCTCAGCACTTTATTGATCAGCTTCATAGGATCTTTAGAGTCATGCATGCCTCAGCGACTGAGTCAGTTGAGTTAGCAGTATTTCGAATGCGCAATGTTGCAGTATTGTGGTACGAGAGTTGGGAGAGATCTAGGGGAAAAGATGCATCCCTACCTACTTGGGATAGCTTTATAGAAGCTTTCATAGATCACTATTTGCCTGGAGAGATTAGGGATGGCCGGGTGGACCAGTTTCTAAACCTCCGACAGGAAAGCATGAGTGTTCGAGAGTACGGGCTGAGATTTGATTCATTGGCTAGATATACACCAGCATTTGTTGATACAATGCATAATAGGGTACGTACATTTGTGGGAGGTCTCGACTCAGACTATATCGACGCTTGTTCTACCGCTGCACTAAATGATAATATGGATATCTCGCGAATTCAGGCATTTGCACAAGTCATAGAGGATCACTGACATTTACAGTATATGAGTGAGAAGGTCGAGAGAGAGAGACAGAAGAGGACTAGGCCCGCTGGTTCGCAGGGAGATTTTCAGGGTAGTCGCAGTCCCCGATATTCTATTAGGCCACCTAGACCTCCACCACAGCAATTCCAGGGTAGTAGATTTGAACGTCAGGAACAGTCAGACCCAAGTGAGGGTTCACGAGCATCAGGCTCGCAGCATCAGAGGGGTTCAGGCCAGGCTAGGACAGCCCCACCGCGTTGCACTACTTGCGGTAGGATGTATTTCGGGAGGTGCAGACAGGGTTCCACAGGTTGTTATTTATGTGGACAAGAAGGGCATAGGTGGAGAAACTGCCCTACCATAGGTCAGGGTGGTATAGGTCAGTCGACCAGGTCAGCAGTAGGTTCCTCCTCATCAGCACAGTCTTCAGGGCGTGGACCTTAAACTTCAGCACGTAGAGGTAGAGGCGGAGGCAGAGAGGGAGCATCTAGTTCTAGTAGTGGAAAGAATCGTACATATTCATTAACCGGCCGATAAGACTCAGATTCATCACCAGATGTTGTGATAGGTACATTGATTGTTTGCTCCCGTTGTGTTTATGCTTTGATAGATCATGGGTCTACTTTGTCTTATGTTACTCCATTTATTGCGGGAAAGTTATGTATAGTAACAAAGTCATTAGATCGACCCTTTATTGTATCTACACCAGTTGGTGAGTCTATT
>NW_006239303.1:219953-220053 GCF_000226075.1 Solanum tuberosum | reverse complement strand
TAGCGTCTTGTTATGCTAATGTTGAGTGTCGGACAAAGATTGTTAGATTCCACTATCCATGAAAGGCAGTTTGGGAATGGAAAGGCGATACAGCAACGCC
>NW_006239303.1:171613-219853 GCF_000226075.1 Solanum tuberosum | reverse complement strand
TCAGGCTCGCAGCAGCAGAGGGGTTCAGGCCAGGCTATGATAGCCCCGCCGCGTTGCGCTACTTGCTGTAGGATGCATTTCGGGAGGTGCAGACAGGGTTCCACAGGTTGTTATTCTTGTGGACAGGAGGGGCATGGGTGGAGAAACTGCCCTACCATAGGTCAGGGTGGTATAGGTCTGTCGACCAGGTCAGCAGTAGGTTCCTCCTCATCAGTACAGTCTACAGGGTGTGGAACCCAGACTTCAGCACGTAGAGGTAGACGCAGAGGCAGAGAGGGAGCATCTAGTTCTGGTAGTGGACAGAACCGTACATATTCATTAACCGGCAGACAGGACTCAGATTCATCACCAGATGTTGTGACAGGTACATTGATTGTTTGCTCCCATTGTGTTTATTCTTTGATAGATCCTGGATCTACTCTGTCTTATGTTACTCCATTTATTACAGGGAAGTTATGTATAGTAGCAGAGTCATTAGATCGACCCTTTATTGTATCTACACCAGTTGGTGAGTCTATTGTTGCCAGGAGAGTCTATCGAGGTTGTATGGTAGAAATTATCGACTGTCAGACCTCTGTAGATCTCGTAGGTTAGAGATGGTTGATTTCGACGTCATTATGGGTATGGACTGGTTAGTGTCTTGTTATGCTAATGTTGAGTGTCGAACATAGATTGTTAGATTCCATTTTCCAGGAGAGGTAATTTGAGAATGGAAAGGCGATACAGCGACGCCGAAAGGTAGATTTATTTCCTATCTTAAGGCGAGGAGGATGATTACCAAGGGTTGTATTTATCATCTTGTTCACGTTGATGATATAGATGCAGAACCATCGACTTTTCAATCTATTCCGATAGTTAATGAGTTTCTAGATGTATTTCCAGACGAGCACCATGGTATCCCTCCAGAATTGGAAATTGATGTTGCTATCGATATGCTACCAAGTACACAACCCATATTTATCCCTCCTTATAGAATGGCTCCTGCTGAGCTAAAGGAGTTGAAGGATCAGCTAAAAGACTTGATGGATAAAGGCTTTATTAGGCCTAGTGCTTCACCATGGGGTGTGCCAGTGTTGTTCGTAAGGAAGAAAGATGGCTCACTAAGAATGTGTATCGATTACCGACAGCTGAATAAGGCAACTATAAAGAATAATTATCCCCTTCCGAGGATAGATGACTTGTTTGATTAGTTACAAGGTGCTAAGTGTTTCTCAAAGATTGATTGAAGATCAGGGTACCACTAGATACGAATTCGGGAGAAAGACATCCCAAAGACAGCTTTTAGAACCAGATATAGACACTTTGAGTTCTTGGTAATGTCTTTTGGATTAACTAATGCCCCAGCAGTGTTCATGGACATGATAAATAGTATATCCAGGCCGTATCTAGCCTTTTTTGTGATTGTATTTATTGATGATATTTAGGTGTATCCACGTTCAAAAGATGAGCATGCAAATCATCTGCGAGCAGTCCTTCAGGTTCTTCGAGACCGAGAACTTTATGCAAAGTTTTCTAGTGTGAGTTCTAGTTGGACTATGTAGCTTTCTTAGGCCATATTGTATCAGATGTAGGCATTGCGGTTGATACACAAAAGATTGAGGCCGTAAAGCCTTGGCCCAGACCCATGACTCTGACTGAGGTTCGTAGTTTCTTAGGGTTAGCTAGGTACTATAGAAGGTTTGTAGAGGGGTTTTCTTCAATTTCAGCCCCATTAACGAAGTTGACCTAAAAAGCAGCTAAGTTCCAGTGGACTGAGGCTTGCGAGCATAGTTTCCAGGAGCTGAAGGACAGGTTGACATCAGCACCAGTTCTTGCTTTACCAGAGGCTCCAGAAGGCTATGCGGTGTTTTGTGATGCTTCTGGTGTTGGGTTGGGATGTTTTCTAATGTAACATGGTAAGGTTATCGCATATGCTTCAAGGAAGTTGAGAAAGCATGAGAAGAACTATCCGACCCACGATTAGAATTGGCTACAGTTGTGCATGTGCTAAAGAGATGGATACACTATTTGTATGGCGTTCAGATTGACATCTTCACAGATCATAAAAGCCTCCAATATATCTTTAGACAGAATGAGTTAAATCTGCGACAACGTCGATGGCTTGAGTTACTGAAAGACTACGATGTGGACATTTTATATCATCCAGGAAAGGCGAATGTGGTAGCTGATGCCCTCAGTCGAAGATCTATGGGTATTTTATCATATTTAGATGTTGAGAAGCGTGAGCTAGCGCGAGAGCTTCATCAGTTAGCTAGCTTGGAGTCAGATTGTTAGAGTCAGAAGATAGTGGGGAAACAATTCAGGACACAGCTGTATCATCTCTAGTTGTAGAAGTAAATTCACGGCAACAAGAGGTTCCTAGATTAGAGCAGCTCAGAGCCAAGGCTCAGAATCAACAGACTTTAGCATTTGATATAGTAGGAGATGGAGTCCTTAGATATAGTGGCCGATTGTGTGTTCCGAATGTTGCAGAGCTTCCGTATCGAATTATGGTAGAGGCACATCATTCCCGTTATTCTATTCACTTTGGTTCGACGAAGATGTACCATGATATTAAGGAGATCTATTGGTGTCATGGGATGAAGAAGGACGTTGTTGAGTTTGTGGCGCAGTGTCCTAACTGCCAAGGTGAAGGTTGAGCACCAAAAGCCTGATGGGCTAGTTCAGGAGATAGCCATTCCTTTGTGGAAGTGGGAAGCAATTAATGTGGATTTTATTACAGGGTTACCTTGATCGCGTCGCAAGTTTTACTCTATTTGGGTAATTGTTGATAGACTAACAAAATCAGCCCACTTCTTACCAGTCAGGGTTACTTTTACGACCGAAGACTATGCAGGGATCTATATTAGGGAGATTGTTAGGCTATACAGTGTCCCAGTATCTATTATCTCTGATAGAAGAGAACAATTCACCGCCAACTTCTGGAAGTCCTTCCAGAAAGGACTGGGGACACAGGTTAATCTTAGTACAGCCTTTCACCCTTAGACAGATGGCCAAGCTGAGCGCACAATTATGACGCTCGAGCATATGTTACAGGCGTGCGTGCTAGACTTCAAGGGAAGTTGGGATGAACACTTACCTCTTATTGAGTTCGCATACAAAAATAGTAATCATTCTATCATCGGGATGGCACCTTATGAGGCTTTGTATGGGAGAAAAGGTAGATCCCCCATTGGATGGTTCGAGGTAGGTGAGTCAGGGTTGATTGGACCCGACTTAGTACAGCAGACAATGGAGCAAGTCAAGCTCATACGGGAGAGGTTGCTAACAACTCAAAGCCGACATAAGTCATACTCAGATGTGCGATGAAGGAACTTAGAGTTTTGCGTCGATGACTGGGTATTCTTAAAAGTCTCTCCTATGAAGAGGGTTAAGAGATTTGGCAAAAAGGGCAAGCTTAGTCCAAGATTCATTAGGCCATACCGCATCCTTCGGAGGGTAGGACGAGTGGCTTATGAGTTAGAATTGCCTTCGGGGCTAGAATCTATTCATCCAGTTTTCCATGTATATATGCTACGGAAGTGCGTAAGAGACCCTTCTCGGGTTGTCCCAATTGAGGATGTTCAGATCACAGAGGAGTTGTCCTACGAGGAAACTCCAATTGCCATATTAGATCGACAGGTCCGTAAATTGAGGACCAAATAGGTGTCTTCGGTTAAAGTATTGTGGACAGACAAGAATAGAGAAGAGGTGACCTGGGAAGCTAAGGATGGTATGAGGTCCGAATATCCTCACTTGTTTCATACCCCAGGGTGATGGCATATTAGTTTATATTGGTGCTGTGAGGTAAGATACCTATCTGATTTTTTTTTATATTGTTGTTGTTGTCATTGTGTATTGGCTCGCACTGTTATTGCGGAGCTATAGTGCTTAGCAATTTATGTCATCATGTGAGACGCCTAGGTTAGACTTTTTGCATTTTAGATTCCTGGATAGTGACAATGCTAAAGGATACTCTGCCTAAATTTTGAAAATACCTAAGGACTTAACTGCATGACTCAGATTTTTTTTCATTCAAGGACGAATCTTTCTAAGGGGGGAAGGATGTAAAACCCCGACTTTTCAAAACATCTAAATTGACTTGTATCTTCATGGAAAGACAAGGAGGGTGAGTAATAAATTAAGAATGATGTGGTATGTCATATTTTAAGTGTACAAGGGTTGTATCTCAAGTTTTGAAGTTAAGTAAGTGGCAAAATAAAAGTTGGCGAAAGTTATCGTAAGTTCCTTTTTAAAGATTTCTCTAAAATTTGGGTCAAATGTCTTGGATTATTTTTCTCCCAATATATAAAGAGTTAGAAGGCCTATCACCAATTAAATCGAAGGCCTACGAGTCTAGTTTTCAACACACAAAACCCCGTATCAAACCAACATCAGAGTAAAAATTATGAGGGTTTTACTAGGGAATGCCGGGGCAAAATCCGGATCGGATTCTGGGCCGGGTCAAAAATATGGTATGTCGGCTTATTTAACGTTTTAAGCCATGAAAACATTTCATTTCAGTTCCAAACCAGAGAGAAACCTTAAGATATGGTTACTATGGAGTTCTAGCATGATGAAGGTTAGTTTTTGACGATTTCTACCATTAAACATTACCCCCGTGCCTAGAAACGTAATCCCTACACGTGGAAATCATTTTTCCCTTCTATTAGCTGCATTTGGAGCCGATTTTTGAAGATATAAATTCATAGTTATTGGTGTTTCTTCAAGATTTACACTTGGTTAACTAAGGTAATCAGCTCGGTACCCTTTTATGGCTGTTTCTATGAATTTCTACGGACGTTTCGACAAGTTGGGGCTATATGGCATATCTGCCGATTTAAGATTAACTATGAACTGTTTATAGCTATGTACCAGTTGTGTATATATAGTGTTTGTGAAGTTTAGGACATAAGGAACAACTTTCGTGAAGGAACTACGGTCTTTCGAGCGTTCATTGGAAAGGTATGTTAAGGCTATTCCCTACTTACGGCATGTTTCCTTAAAGCTTAGGAGCAATGTAATTGGGTTGTTAACCTTGTTACACTTGTAGCCATTATTGTTGATTGTTGGCTGATCGAGTTGATATAATCCTTCCTTGTCGAGATTTTTATTCAGTTAGTAGTGTCCCTATGTTTGACACGACTTAGAGGCTATTTGTATAGGTTTCTTATAACTAAATTGCTCGCTTTGAGCGATTGGATTGTTATTGTTGCCCTTAGGGTTATTGTGGTTAGCTACAGGAATGTGATCTATGCCTAGAAGGCTATGTTCTGCCTACCGGGCTATATGGATGCCTAAAGGGCTTATTGAGTTGCCTACGGGGATATATTGATGCCTAGAAGGGCTATGAGTTTATTGACGCCTAAGAAGACTATGTGCTTCCTACAGGGACATGTTGTTACCTAAGAGGGCTATGAGTTGTCTATAAGCTATGTTTATGCCTAAGAGAGCTATGTGCTGCCTACGGGACTATATTAATGCCTAAGAGGGCTATGTTACTGCCTACGGGGCTAGGGGACTACCGTTAGGGGTATATAGGCTGATTGGCATCTTCCGGGCTTATGGGGGCCTTAGTAGGTGGTCTTGTGTGTTGTTTGTACCTGCCGAGCTTATGGGGGATTGGTTAGGTTGTTGTTTTATTATTTTTGATAAGTTTAGATTTAGGAGCAGGTCAGTACACTTATCTTATCCTTGATTTATTTATCAGATTATTCCAGTATATCAGGATACCTCATCATAGTCTATTGCCTTTCATACTCGGTACATTATTTTGTACTGACGCCCCATTGCCTTGGGGGAGCTGCATTCATGCATGCAGGTCCTGACAGACGATCGAGTAGACATCCTCACCAGAAGGATTAACTTTTATCCGATTGGCTAGCCCCTTTCCTCTGGAGCTGCCGAGTTAGGAGGTTTTTTACCTTTTGTTGTATATATCTTTATGGGTAGGCTGGGGACCTGTCCCACTAATCTTTACTACTCTTAGAGGCTTGCAGACTAGTGTGTGGGGTGTATAGCTATGTTATGGCCATACTGGCCTATGTTGTTGGTTTGCTGAAGCCTGTGAGCTGTTTGATGTATTTTATTGATATATACCTGCTTTTAGTTTTGGTATAGATATCATGGTGGCCTTGACGGCCCAATCAGGACTTTTGTGCTAGTTGGATATTTATTTATATGATCTCCTAGGAGTAGCTGTTTCTTTTAAAGATCAGTTTACAGGGGCCTTGCCGACCGAGGGCCTAGTTTTAAGCCGAGATATACTTGTTTGTTTTATTGATTGCGTGTGGCTGCCATGCGCTAGTAGCAAATGGTTCAGCAGGGTCGGCTCGGGCCTGAGTTTTGGTATTAGGAGCCAGTTGCTCCCCTCAAGTTTGG
Source organism: Solanum tuberosum (assembly GCF_000226075.1). NCBI lineage: Eukaryota > Viridiplantae > Streptophyta > Magnoliopsida > Solanales > Solanaceae > Solanum > Solanum tuberosum. Next base: position 213,493 of record NW_006239303.1, on the reverse strand, counting down.
GGCGTGATATACCGAGTTTGTCACCCTCAAACTAGAGAAGGCATGACTGGCACTCGACACCTTAAACAATCAAGTTAGCCACATAAACATACCAACTGACTCAACTGAGGGATTAGAAGGTCAGGCAGCATAACATCTAAAATACTATGACATGATTTTATGTAGATTAAATACTATAAGGAAGGGGTACAAGCTAGGCGCGACGCTCCAAGGGCCACATTTCATAGTCCCTCCTCAAGCGCACTGAGAGGCGCAACGCGCCAACGCCTGCATTTCTGAGGCGCCTGCATGGCACTCTACTAGGCGCAGCGCGCCAAGGTGGAAATGTCAGAGTACCACACTGGGAGCGATGGGAGGCGCAAAGTCCTACCCTTTTGCCGACTTTTCCAGCATAAATATGATTAAATATGATTCCTAGTTGAAGAAGAATTTGCCTCCAATTTTCCAACTCTTATAAATAGACCCCTTGGGCTACATTATTAGGGTTCAACTTTTTATTGGTGTGCAAGAGCAAGTTTCATTGTTTGTCATAGGTTTCGATCTTCTAACTCTTCTATTTTTTGGAAATCACATGAACAATTGTATTTTGTGCTTTCTTAATAGCATGAGTGGCTAAATGCCTTAGTTCTTGGGCTGTAGCTACGAAGCGATTGTTGAAATATTTAAGGTTTATGAATTAGTTCTTGGTTGTCATTATAAGTTACTTCTATATTCTTGTTTTAGTATTTTATGCTTGCGCACCGTAAGATAAATCTATTGTCTAATCTTAAAATCGAGACAGGAGGGATTAGATAGACTAGAGAATATAGAGAGCTTTATTGACCCATTAAGTTGAGGTGATTTATGTTCAGGAGTGACGCCCGGATGAACAACTCGCTTGGTTACGAAACAGAATTTAATTCTCGTGAGTTAGACTGTTTATCCCCTCTCAACGATTTAGTTAGACAGCTAATTGGAGTAGGCGACTAAAGGTGTGTAACCCGACTCATACAATTAACCTTGTAAATCAGTAACTTGACAACTAAAATTAGTTCTAAGCCGATAATATAATACATGAGATTCATTGCATGTTGCAGCCCTGGAATTGTCATTACTTGCTTGAAATATCATCTAAAGTCGTTCACAATTAGTTACTATTAGTTATTGCATAATTCGTAGTAGTAGAACACAACCATCACAAACTCTTCAAAAGGTTACTTTTATTTTATTTGTAGAATTAAGTCCCTTGGGAATGATAACTCATTTCTTTAAAGAATCTATATTACTTGCGTGACCACGTACACTTGTGTGTATACTAGGGAGCAACAAGTGTGTTGTTTGATTTTGTTTTCAGGGGCTGCAGGATTGATATTTGGAAATGAGGTTTAAATTTGGCACGTTGGGCAATTCGGCAAGCTTGGTTGCGCTCACCAAACCACTCGATGGTTTGCCAACGTCCCCCTTGATCGCCTTTAATTTCATGATTTGGCTAGACAAGAGTCTGTAAATTTTGGCGAGAAGCCTGAGATTGCCGAGTGCACTCGGCGACTCGCCAAAAGTCTCTCTTGTTTGCCTTTTATGCCCCCCTAACCCCTAAAACACACTGTAACTTTCGACGGGCTAGTCTAAGCTCGCCAAGTGATGTCGGCGATTCTCCAAAAGGCCCTGGATATCATCGACCTGTCTATTTTCTGGGAAATTTTTGAGTCAATCCTGTCGGCGAGCCCGATCTGGCTCGCCAAAGCGACTCGACGACTCGCCAATCGGTTCGGCGAGTCTTTCTGCAACCTATTTCCTACATTTTTCTTTGATTATTTCTAACTTTTCCCGATGTGTTTTGCAGATATGGCTAGACCAAAAGTAGCAGGACGAGACATGTCGCCCCGCAAATGGGCAAAGGGAATCACTATCAATGAGGGTGCAGCTGCATCCAAAGCAATGGCAACAACACCTCCTACCACAGGTGGGAAGGGTAAAGGAAAGGGAAAGGCACCTGCTCATGAGGCACCGGAGGTCACCTCCGATAGTGAGGGAGTATATGCTACTCACCTCAACACCTCCGAGAGTAAGGGAGATCATCAGGATCCTCAGTCTGACATCTCTAAGCCTGAGGATGACCAGTTGCTATTTTCTCGGAGTGTTGAGCTTCGCTCCAAGAGGATGCATGATCCGTCTAGGATCAGGATGCTTGAGATCCCTACTCTTCCTCCTGTCCCAGATCAGGCTGTGGTCCCAACCCCACCTGCACAGGGTCCTCCTCCCCAGTCTATGAACAGATTAAAGGCTGAGGACGATCATAGAGGAGAAGAGGTTGTCTACAGATAGAGTGATAGACAGATATCTAGAGATTTGGCGCACCTTGAGGTCCCACAAGTTCCAGATGTTCACAAAACCCCATGGCCCTTACATTCCTAATTGGCTCCGGGAGTTTTACACTGCTTACGAGGTTCTAGTGCCACAAGGGACGAGGAAGGCCGCTACATTCAAGCAGGTAGATTATGTGGTTGTCAGGGGCAAGAAAGTGAAGTGTGATAGTGATGATATTAATGTAGTTCTGGAGTGTACAGAGAATATTGAGGATGACTATCAATACATGATCAAGACAAAATCGTTGGAGACTATGAAAAAGTGGTTGGCCCCTCTTTTATCTGACGGTACTCCTAGGTGGATCGAGGCTAGAGCGCCCATAGAAAAGAAAGACCTCAATGTAGCAGCGAGGTACTGGTTTGGCTTCATCAGTAGTTTTATCATGCCATCCCAAAATGAGTCTATCCTCCGCCACATCAAGCCAGCCTGTCTTGGTTTCATCATTGATGGGACAAGGCTAAACTTGGGTATGATCATTGGCTAAGAAATGTCCATGAGGGCCAGGCAGCGTCAGACTTCGCTTCCATTCCCGGTGTTGATCACCGAATTGTGCAGACGAGCCCGAGTCCCCCGTGATGAGAATAAGGATGTGGAAATGATTCCCACCTCCTCTTCCGATATTCAGCGCATTGAGGCTGAGTACTTGAAGGATGAGATGGAGAGGAAGAAAGTAGCCCTAGTGGATTCTTTCCCGGCTATGGACATTGAGACTTTACCTGCAGAGGCAGTATTGCCTACTCCGGCCCCTGGGCGTTCAGGTATATCTAGTGATGTTCCTTCCATGACTTAGAGTGCTTCTACTGCTCCTTTGCCTCCTAGGTCTACTGCTAGTGCTACTGCCTCCCGACCTCCACTCACTCAGACTGCGATACTATGAATGGGGCATCTAGCTCATTATGTTGATAGGCGTGCCTCCAGGATAGAGTCTATAGTCCCTAGGATGATTGAGCGAACCCTCACTGCTACTGTGACACCTCTTAGTATGTCTATTAATGCCCTCGTGGTAAGGATAGAGGTGTGTGAGTCAGGTCATGGAGCCACTGGTGAGGTAATGGCCTTAAAGGCCACAATTGTTGAGTTGAGAAAGGACGTGGACTAGCTGAAGTCCACAGATATGTCGATGATTTTTAGGACTGTGGAGATCCCCGACATGCCAGCTGATGCGGATATGCCTTCGGCTACCACCGGAGATGAGATTCGAGCTGAGGAGGTGGCTGTTGTTGAGTCTGAGGCAAAGACGGATGAGGAACAGCTTGGTCTCCAAGAGGAGACCACATATGAGGGCCTTACAGAGTTTGAGGAGGCTATGGTGGATTCATCCATGTAGATTTCATTGGCAGATACACTTATGGTAGGCTCTAGTGGATCCAGTGTTGCTGTTACACCAGGCACTGATGCCCAAGATCAGAGTGTGACCCTGGGCATTGATGCCCCAACAGATGGAGCGACTGTGTAGACAAGATTCTTTTCTACCTCCCTCTTTGTCATTTTTATTGACTTTTGATTATTTGTGTTGCATTTGAGGACAACTGCTTTTTATTTGTGGCGGGGTGAGGTATTTCTATACCTACATCTTATGTATATATTGGGTTTTGTGTTTTAAACTGTGTTTTGATCTTATCTTGTGGATGTTTGAGCTTATGGTTCCTTGTTATGAAATGAATATGGTTTTTGACCCTTTTGAAAAAAAATTACACCTCTTATTTTGTGTGAATGTGGTTGTTCTTGTGAAAATTTGAGTATCGATTATGATCAATATCGATGACTTGAATAGTGCTCTTAATCGAACAAAAATGAATGTGCGGCTACGATGAGACCAAATGAAGTTGCGTAGACAATATGTGGACATTTTGCATCTCGTTGTGACTAGCCGGTTATCGAATGGAGTCTCTTGTGATGAACATTGCACACTAGCTCAAATGAGTCTCATTTGATATTGGTGTCAATGCCTTGAGTGATGAGCTTAATTTGAACCTTGTGTGATGAATTTGCCCCGTTGGTCCGGTTGACTAAGTAATCCAAGCTCTTGAAATGATCTTAGGCAACGATTTTGAGGAGTGAAACAATTTGACAGTATGCCTCTTTTGTGGCCAACCTTGTGAGACGTGTGAACCTTGCTTGAACCCCATCTTAGGCAACGATTTTGAGGAGTGAAACAATTTGACAGTATGCCTCTTTTGTGGCCAACCTTGTGAGACGTGTGAACCTTGCTTGAACCCCATTTGAGCCTTACCTTTTTCTTGGAAGAAACTTGATGCAATTATGACCCCTCTTTATCCATTCACCCATAATCCTCATGAAGTATGGTTTATTTGAATAGCCAACTTAGGCCAAAAGCCTAAGTTGGGGTGTGATGAAAAGAGAAGGTAAATCAAGAAGTGTGATAAGTCCCCCTTTGAGCCAATGGTCTTGAAAAATATGCAACCCCTCCATATAAAAAAAAAAGAGAAAGAAAAGAAGAAATCAAAAGAAAAAGAATGAAAAAGTTGTGAAATAAAGTTGTGAAAGTTGCAAAAGAAATGGGGTGTCCGGTAGTCCATTGGAAGTTGAATAATGGTGTGAATTTTGAGCATGAGTAAAAATGCTGAAGAAAAGGAAGAAAAGTGATGTTCATACCACATTTCATGAGGATAGCAGCCACTGAGCCTAAATGATCATACCTTTACACTCAGCACTGTTACAAGCCTTGAAAAAAAATATTGATCTTGAGTGAGCTGAAACGAATGTTGATTGGAAAATAAGGAAAAACCTATGGGTGAAGTCATACATGTGTTCATCTTTGTGAGTGTGAGAGTTGTATGTGATTTCGGGACTATAAATTGTTGAAGAATTGTGTGTGAATATGGAATCATCTTTGTTGTGAGGGCATTTAAGTACCTTTGTTAAGCGTGAACTTGCATTTGAAGCATGTTTTGTGAACTTGAGTATCTTTGATAATGGTGAGTCACAACTTGAATCTTTGAGTGCATAATTGATCCTTGCATAAGTAAGTTAAGTCTTGTTATGTGCATTCATGGCCAAAATTGGGTGTCAACAACTGTCACTTTCGTTGGATATGATTGATAAAAGAAATCATGGACAAAGAAAATTGGCAAACCCAATTTTGGCCAAACACATGACCTTCGTATAAAAGTGTAGTGGGAATGTGTCGATCCTCAACTTGCTTCCAGAATGTTCCACGTAGTCCGCACCTGTGACTTAATTGATAATGCATCTTCATGGATATTCTCGAATAGACAGATAAAACTCATTAGTAGAGACAAAATTAAAGAAATGGTAGCATCCCTTACGATACGACAAATGAATATGATTCATCGGTAGGATATAAATGCATGTTCATCGTTAGGACGAATGAAGATGATCCATCAGTAGGATATAAATGCATATCCATCGGTAGGATGAATAAAGATGATCCATCGGTAGTACGAATGAAGATGATCCATCAATAGGATATAAATGTCTGTCCATCGGTAGGATTTGAATGCATGTCCTTCGGTAGGACGAATAAAAATGATCCATCGGTAGAATATAAATGCATGTCTATCGGTAGAATGAATGAAGATGATCCATTGGTAGGATTTTTGGGCAAAATAAATGCATGTCCAACTGTAGGACATATGAAGATGATCCATCGGTAGCATCTTTGGGCAAAATAAATGCATGTCCATCGGTAGGACATATGAAAATGATCTATTGATAGGATCTTTGGGGAAAAAAATGCATGTCCATCGATATGACATATAAGAATGATCCATCGTTAGAATCTTTAGGCAAAATAAATGCATGTCCATCGGTAGGACATATGAAAATGATCCATCAGTAGGATCTTTGTGAAAAATTAATGCATGTTCATCGGTAGGACATACGAAAATGATCCATCGGTAGGATCTTTGGGCAAAAATAATTACATGTCCATCGGTAGGACATATGAGAATCTATCAATAGGATAGATGTGAACACTACCACTTTTGGGAATGGAATATGAATATCCTTCAATGTGATAGATGGGGTGCACATCCTTCACCTCTGAATAGATGCGACTTAAAATATCTTTCAACGTCAGCCTCCTCCGACTTTATTGTGGAACAGATAGGGTGCACATCATTCACCTACGAATAGATGCAACTTAAATGAAAGTATCTTTCAACACCAGCCTCCTCCAACTTCGACGTGGAATAGATAGGGTGAACATCCTTCACCTTCAAATAGATGCGACTTAAATGCAAATATGTTTTAACGACAACCTCCTACGACTTTGACATGGAATAGATAGGGTGCATATCTTTCACCTCCAAATAGATGTGACTTAAATGCAAGTATATTTCAATGCCAGCCTCCTACGACTTCGCAGGGAATAGATAGGGTGCACATCTTTTACCTCCGAATTGATGCGACTTAAATGCAAGTATTTTTCAATGCCATCCTCCTCTGACTTCGATGTGGAATAGATAGGGTGCACATCCTTCACCTCCGAATAGATGCGATTTAAATGAAATGGCCCACTCGATAATTGAAAAATGCAATGGCCTTCTTGGAAAATGAAAAATGCAATGGCCCTCTCAACAAATGAAAAATGCAATGGCCCTCTCGGAAAATAAAAATGCAATGGCCCTCTCGGCAAATGAAAAATGAATGGCCCTCTATGGGAAATGAAAAATGCAATGGGCCTCTCGGCAAATGAAAAATGTAATGGCCCTCTCGGCAAATGAAAAATGCAATGGCCCTCTCGGAAAATAAAAAATGCAATGGCCCTCTCAGCAAATGAAAAACTCAATGGCCATCTAAGGGAAATGAAAAATGCAATGGCCCTCTCGGTAAATAAAAAATGCAATGTCCCTCTCGGCAAATGAAAAATGCAATTGCCCTCTATGGGAAATGAAAAATGCAATGGCCCTCTTGGCAAATAAAAAATACAATGTCCCTCTTGGCAAATCAAAAAAGCAATGGCCCTCTCGACAAATTAAAAAAAGCAATGGAAATGAAAATGATGGATGACGTAATGATTGTCCACTATAACGAGGTGGATGGCTCGATGATTTTTCACTGTAACTAGGTTGATGGCTCGATGATTTGTCTTGAAAGTGTCATCCTTTCAATGCTTTCACATATTCCTGTAGTCCAAAAGGAACGGTTAGTAGACACAATGTCGCCTTAGCTAGCAACTTAGTCATGAAACCTTGAGAAAAGATTCTTTAAAAGAGAATATGCACCAAATGCCTTATCACTTTGACAAATGTGAGAAACCATCATTTTACTCATGACCATTTTGTTTATTGTGACTTATGTCTTATTGTGGATTTGTACGAGGCATCGATGACTCGCATCCTGAATTTATTTTTGCTCCATTATGACAATGCTGAAGATTTTGAAGTCCACTTTGAATTTCAAGTGATGTTGGAGATCATTTGAAGTTGACTATCGAACTTCTGATAGTATTTGTTGGAATTTTTTAGGTCTTCTTCAAAAAATTTGTCTCAGTTAGAATTCTTTGCAAATCTCAACATGGACTTCAATCTTGCTTGTTGGAGATTTCATCTTTATTGTGAATTTTTGAGATCTCAAAAATTATGTCCCAGTTTTTATTACAAGGAGAAAAGAAATCACATTGGGTACATGATCGAGTCGTCGTGGCGCCTACATATCCTATTGAGCTAGGAATCAAGTCAAATGTAGTTTCAATCCTGTAGATGATGAATACTGCAAAGAATCTAAGACAAGATCATTAGTACAAACTATACAATATGAATATGATGAAATAGAAAAATGAAATTTCTTCCGATATTCAGAGTCTGAAGACAAAAGACATGTGACCTTTTTAGAAAAACGATCCAATGAAATAAAATAGGCGTCTCACACTGACGAGATTAGCCTAATGTCACATTTTACAATGGACAGCCCAAAAAAGAAAACACAAATTATTATTTTTAAAAGAAAGAATCAAAATATTGCTTTGAAAAAATATTAAAGTGTGGGTTCTTGCTCACCTCTTTTTTTTCTTCTTTTTTTTTGAAAAATAAAGAATGTGAAAATATAGTCAGGTCTTGACTACAATTGGTACCAGGAGTTACGATCACATGTAAATCTCTCTCCTCTTTTTTTTCTAACTAAGATTGAATTCAAGGTAATTCCTACAGCTTCAATTGGTACCTCAAAGATACTTAAGTATCAACAAGATTTGTTCATCTTGCTTCACACAAAGATTTTGAATTATACCAATCATCATATCTTAAGTGCCCACACAATAAGAAAAGTTCTATTTCACACATATTTGAAGCATTTGATTTGAGGACATTTTTCAAAATGCACTCACATTCACAAGAATATTCAATGCATGTCACTCTGATACCATATTCTTGGCCCTTATGTAAATCTCCACTAATGTGAGAACATTTGGAATGAGATCATGTAGGGCTTTTCATTGGCTTGTAATGTAGGCTTAGGGATGGGTAGGATATTTATTTGGGATAAGAGTGACATAATTCCTCCTTGAGCATCACACCGAAGTTGTGTTTTTGATGATTGATACACCTTTGGCGTCTGACCCTCTTCGTTGTCCCCCTTTTTTTTCGACTTCTTTTGAATCCTTATTTGTTAGAGCTTTCCCTTTGTTCACCCCCTTATTTTGTTTGGAATTTTTTTGAGTCCTTATTTCTAGGAGCTTTTCTTTTATTTCACCCCTTTCTTTTGAAGTTTTCTCCTCTTTGTTGGAATATTTTTCTTCTTGTCTTTCATTGACTTTATGGGGTGTTTTGTCTTTCTTTGTTTCTTTCAAACTTCCCTTTTTCTTTCTCTAGAAGTCGTTTTTGATTCCTTGACATTGAGAGACTTTATATCTTTTGTCTTTGGCAAATTCAAACCTGGATCTTCTCTTAAATTTACACATCTTTAGTGCACTCAAGAAGGTTGGACCAAGAGAGGGATAGTGCATGTAAGCACTCATAAGGGTAATGGCTAAGATGTGGTTGTCCAAACAAAGGCTCCAGACTCGAAGTGGGAAAACTAGGGACTAATGTCATTTGGTAGGATTTGAAAGGTACAATCAGGTCAAAAAGGCCTACAATGCTTTCCCAAACCAAATATTACTCAGGATTTCGCCTCGAAAAACATTAAGGCCAAGTTCCAAATCAACAGTGCAATGACATTGAATTTTGATCTAATAGCTCTCCACACCATGCACATGAAACCATGAGGTTGGTTTTATTCTTATCTTGAATGTCTGCAAGAGAATTTTCAAGCATCATAAATGTACAAATGAGAGGTACCAAAAGAATCTATAATTTACCACAAAGTCAGCCCTTTTTATCATATCAAATATTTTTACATTCTCCTAACTGCATTGGTCCCTACTGAGCTGAAGACATGACTATTACAATATGTACACAATTATTATTTTTTAAAGAATGAATATTGAACCCAAGAAGGGTTGCCTACGTATCTCATTGAGATGAGAATCAGGTACGCGTAGTTCATGAAGATATGTCTTTAAAAATATGCACAACCATTTTTTATGAAACTTGAAAGAATAAATACCGAACACAAGACGGGTTGCCTACATATCTCAATAAGATAAGAATCAGGTATGCATAGTTCGTTCAAATAAGGTATAAAATTATTCAAAAACTTGGACAAACTTAGAGTGATGACTCGTAAGTATAGTGCCACTGAAATCTATAGTCAGGAAGTGTCTTCTGACTATTTGTACCAATATGTTTTGTATCCTCTTAATTGACGATCTTTGCACTGTCTATTGAATGTGGTCTCCCAATTTTTACAGTAACCACTTGTTATTGTATTCTTTTTTGGATGTCTCTTCAAACTATGTGTTCTCCCAATTATTCACAAGAATAGTACATTATTACCACAATCCCCGACTATTGTCGGGGACAGTTTCCTGCAAAAATATGAGAAATGGGTGAAAGCAAAGCCAACATGTAAAATACATAACAAAAAATAGATGAGTGCGGCCTCATAGTCAAAGACTCCCCTAATTTATCTTTTTGACTTGATATTAATGTCTTGTGAGATACAAAAACTCAAATTTCGCGAGTCATCTTGTCTTTTGCAACTTCGAGAGAATAATGACTTCCAAATTCTGACATAAATCAACTTTTCTCTTAAAAAGAAGAAAAACTCAAAAGGTAACCGTGTTAGTTCGTGTTCATAATGGATAATGCAAAATATCACACAAAGAATGAATTAAACACAAAAGCATTGTTTTAATTAAAGACAAACTCAATTATATCACATAGCATACAAATAATTGTTGCGCATCTTATACAAATATGTGACCCTTTGGTGCCAAGGGTAGGCCTACCAATCTGAAGGATGTATTATGTCATTTGACAACATTCAATTGCCCCCAAAAACACCTTATACAAATTTTATGAATAAATCAAATAGGGATCTAAAATGAGGGAAAATCGATACATCATTCCCATGCAAGGGTGCAATCCTAAACGAAGCCTTCGTGGAAGGTCCTTCCTTCTCAAACTTTTTTGTCATCTTCGAATGCCAACACCTTTTAAATGGAATGGTAGCTTGTAGAGTTGTTTCTTCGACTGGAGTAAGCTATTAAATTAAACTCCCAACCCCGAGTGACAATGAATTGCCAAATCACGTATACATCCTTCAAATTTGAACACACAATTATGATCGTCCATTTAGGCCCGAGGCCATTTTGGACTCAAGGTAGTCTTTCAATTGGGTCCAACATGCCTTGGTTGTTGGGTCATCTTAGGTCAATGTGCTAAATCAGGGTTTTGGTTCGCTCTACTCTATTGACTAAGAGTGGTCTTTATTTGAAGTGGGCCGATGACCCAAGTGGACAACTTGGGCTTGGAAGTTAGCGACCGTTCACCAGGGTACCTGGATAAATAATTTGGATAACGAACGATTGCGGCCCGCATAATAGTCCTTTAAGTAAGAAACAAAAAATACCGGGTGGTGGAAGATATGTCATGATGCAATGCAAACATATAATTAAACAGAAAATGAATAAATAACAAGTTCAATATACAAATAATTAACAAAATATACAAGATATAATGAATAACAAAATACAAAAAACTCCTCAATCTGAAAAAATGAACTCATAATGGTTAGAACATCTATATCCCCAGTGAAGTCGTCATTCTGTTTATATCCCTACTTTATTCAAATAAGGAAAAACGTTGTGGTGACTCAAAAATAATAATTAATTAACTCAATTTTAAAAGAATTTTAAGAAAAATGTTTGAAAGGAGTCGCCACGTAATTTTAGAAAAAACTAGGAAACCAAATAAATGATCTATGCAACCATTAGATTCTAGGTAAGGTTTCAAGTTATTCGTATGGAAGGTGTTAGGCATCCTTTGAAATCCACAATTGTGGATCCCGGCTAAATTTATATTTTTAAATTGAGGAGGAGATAAAACAATATACAAGTAAAATAAACATGTAATATACATAAAGTAAAATAAAATAATAATATAAGAAGCAACTTAAATTTGCCTAACGTCCACAATATACACAATAATGAATAAAAAAATATAATTCGAACTTCATTCAAATAGCTTCAATGAGAAGTAATTCTGGGTACCGGTAAATACACTTAGTAAAAGTGTTGGTAATAAATAAATATGAATAAAAATAAATACATCAAATAATAACTTAAAATTATAAACCCGTCTTATTAACATAGGAGGCCTTGGAAACCGATGGTAATTTCTTCATCAGTCAATTTACTTTATCCTCTAATTAATATGATGAAATACCCTGGCAATTAAAATGACAAAACTATTTGAAGAAATTGTGAAGGCAACAACAACCGATAATTAATGGGACAATCAACAGAATAGACACAACATATAAAATATTTAAGAAGCAAAACAACAATAGCATAATTTTAAAAAAATATGGAAAGAGACTAAATCAAAAAGATATAAACTAAAAACAAATCATGATAACAATAGCTACAAAAAAAACATAAGAGAAAGAAAAACAAAAAGAGAAACAGAACAACATTGAGCAATTACATTACTAGGTAGCAACATTAACAAAATAAAGGCAAAATCTGGCAAAATGATATCTAAATCAGCAAAATATATCTATCATACATAATATCTAATAATAACATGATAAATATAATAATTAAATGTATGTGAAAGTCAACCAAAATAATGACATGAAAGAAATAAAATTAGCTACGTTAAACACCAATTATAAGAATGACTAAATGAAGCCTAATTTTGGTAAAAGAAATATGAGAATATAATAATGATGTGAGAAAATAAAATAACCCAACACATGAAAATAATAATAGCAATTAATGAAAAGAGGAATAAAACAACGATAAAATAGATGTTACCACAGGGTAGTATTTTTGCGACGAAATTTGATTATTTGTGGTGGTGTGGTCTGACTAAACCTCAGAGCTCATTGGTGACCTTCTTTGCCGGAGTTGCTGGAGCTTTGAGCTCGTTTGAAGCTCGTAGCACGAAGTTCTCCATTAATTGAGGAACTCGATGGAAAAGGGAGTTAATAGTGGGGTTTGGAGGTTGTTTCGGGCATGGAGGAGAAGGGAAATGGAGGGTTTTTGGGTTGTTTCAAGTGGGGTTGGAGTTTGCTGCTCCTGTGATGGTTTTGGCTTGAGATTTAGGAGTTTTTCTTGGTGGTTTTTTGGTCGGAAAAATGGGAAAAGAAAGAGGGGTAATTTGGAATGGCGGTTTGGTGTTGTTCTGATGGAGAATATAGAGCAAGAAATCATTTGGTGGTTGTTGGGGAAGCTCACCAACAGTGATGTAGGAGGAAGAATAAAAGTACTAGTTGGTGGTGGTGAAACCTTTGGCGGCTGGGAGATCAAAAAATGGAGAAGGAACGTTTTAGGGTTTTTTCTTTCCTTTAGGAATTTTCTCTCAATGTAAAAAAATATCATCCACCTCCAAAAATGAAAATTCTTTCACCACCCCTAACTTAATGACCAAGAAATAGCTTAAATAGAAAATTGAAAACTACCTATAGTACAATACCATCATCTTAAAATCGTGAGCCAAAACCATTAGTTAATAAAATATATGTGTATGAAATCTTATCCATATTTTAATGAATTTCTAGACTGTGCAAAATATCAAATGAATATTAACAAATATAACGAATAAAATAAATATTAAAAAAACAATGAACGTAACCAATGACACGTAAAAAATGCAATTTAACAGAAATGATGATTTAATCAAAATGAACAAATATTTGAACGTATTCAACCGGCTGTGACAAAAATAATGTAATTAAAATTAACAGATAAAAAGTTTTGAAATTTTGACAAATAAGGATAAATATCAATAAAATTATTTAAAATTATAAATAATATATATTAAACTATTGAATAAACAAAACTTAAAATTATGAATTTTAAAAATGTGTCACGACCCGAGAGCACCCCCAAGTCATAACAAGGCGTACTCGACCCCAAAGGGGTCTAATACGAGCCTCTTAGCTCTACGAGCCTCTTAGCTCATTCATTGCATAGACAATAGAAATAGTGCGGAATTAAAACTTTTTATTCAAAACCAAACTATCAAAAACTCATTAATAAAGCAGCGGAATACTAAGCTCACATGACCATCTTAGACAAACTTTAACAAGATAGGGTCACGGCCCTTTACAATCGAAGTATAGACAAAAGTCTTAAAACATAAAAACAACTAGAAACATAAAATCCTTGTCCTCGATATATGAGGACATACCAAAAGAGGTCTTGAGAAAACTCTAATCCCAAGCTTCACTAGAAAATGCAATCACTTGCCAGAACCTACACTTGTAGTAAAAATAAGAGAAATATGGGTTAGCACACAAAAATGTACTAAGTATGATGACCATGCAAAAACATGCTTAAAAGGGGACATTTTCTTGAAAGTCATGCTTTATGCCATTTTTGTAAAACTTCATGAAACATTGATACAAGAGGAATAATATAAGTCACAACCAACATACAAAATCACATAATTCACATTTGAGCAAAATCGCATATAACCCTATACCCTCACCTTGAGCCTCCACCTCAAGTAACCCTCAAGCTATACCTTGTGCAATGTATGGATAGCGTCCCATACCACCACCCACACTAAGGCACCACCTTAAGGTCACCAAAACTGAACTTACCATTCATCCTTTCCACCTTTACACAATAAAGCATTTAAGAGACATAAACATTACATGAATCACATCATCACATTAAGACTAACATCTAAGACAACTCTAAGTCATACTTGTGCAATGTGCAAGTAGCATCCAATACTACTACTCATACTAAGTACTCCTTTGAAGTCACCCTAGACAAGGCACATTCATATAAAATAGACATGACAAGGAAGTAACTCATAATACAATCTAAGTATAGCATGCATCTTTACATCTAAGCATTTGAGCCAACATTCCTCATTAGGTTCATTTAGGACACATTCATGCATTTAGAGGGCTTTCATACATTTAGTCATTAAGACTTAGAGAACTCACTATAGCCCCTTCAAAGCCTACTCGTGCAATGTATAAACAGCATCCCACACTACTACCTACACTTTGTAGTACCTATCAAGTAACTAGAGTGCACATCTCACATGATGGGAATAATCATTTAACCGACGTAGACCATACAAGCTAGACATGGAATCCGGTGTTCTGCCCCCACACCGAAAAGAGGTGATCTCCTTGTTGAAGGAAGACCGGTTCATCTAGCTTAGGTGGATCCATTAGCTAGGACCTATGTGGGCACATAGTTATGGTATATGAAAGATGTTCATTGAGATCCGACCTAACATTGGGAGAACCTCCATCTAACCATATCCTCTCAGTGCATAGCCTATATTCCCATAGAGTAGTTTCATTAACATTAGTGTACTAGAGAGGGCCACCATCATTAGGCCTACCGACCCAAAGTACTTTTCCCAATAAAGGGTCACCACCAATAGGCCTACCGTTTCAAGGTACTTTAAGGATAACTCATGGACTTTCCTAGAGAGAGCCACCACCATTAGGTCTACCATCTCTAAGTCCATCATTTCACACAAGAAGGAGGACACCAACATTAGGTCTACCGATCCAAGGTGTTACATTCACATTAGTACCTAGACTCCTCATGAAAGGCCACTAACATTAAGTCTACCAATCCAAGGTTTAGCCTAGAATACTTCATTAGACATTTATAGAAGGCTACCAACATTAGGTCTACCAATTCTAAACATTCATTCATTCATTTATGAAAGGATACCAACATTAAGTCTACCAATCCAAGACATTAAGACATGATACATTCATTATATAAGAAAAGGATGCCTAAGCCTACCAATTCAAGATACTTCATTCATGATCACATTCATCAATACAAGAAAAGGATGCCTAAGCCTTCCAATTCAAGAGATCACATTCAACATAGCTTTCTTTTTTCAAGAAGAAGATGCACAAGCCTACCAATTCAAGATATACAACATTACCTTATTGAACCCTTCACATGCCATTATCAACATTCATGAGTGTTAATAGAGAGATAACATTCAATCCTAACACAATTATCTTCTAAGCATGATCATCATTCTATCATTGAAATCACATGGAACTCCTTCACATTATACATTCGCATATGCAATATCATGATAATACTTCAATTCCTCAAACTATGCCTTCAAGGCCATGATCATAATGTACATAGTAAGTAAACACCTTCACCTTTCAAGTGGATCAACAATTCAAGCACAATTCCACGTTAACATGAAATTAGGTCAAACTTGCCCTTTCAAGGCTATGATCACAATTACTCAATTCACCAATTCACCATAATTAGGCATAGATGATGATACAAAATCAATAATCCAAATAAATATAAACATAAATCCACCATCATTCATTCATAATCAACAAACCCACTTCATAAGTCACCATTTAGGAATTGAGAGAAATCATGGGTTCATAGAGTAAAATCATCGTAAATCATCAATTAAACATCAATATAATAATAGTTTATCATTTGAAAACGTTTGATGCAAGAACCCTTGAGATTGAGTAAAACTTAGGGTTTTTGTGAAACTTGAAAACCTTGAAAACTTCTTTGAAATTGATTCTACGGTGAAAAACAACCCTAGATTAAGGATCACCACAACTTATTAGATGAATCCCCATGAAAATTGAAGAAGAAACACCTTGTAATGCCCAACCCTAGCTTGATCTTTACCTTGATCTCCAATGGAGTTTCTAGAGAGAACTTTTTAGGAGGGAAGGGTTTTGATTTGAGAAATGAAATATAAATGAGTTTTTTACTGTTTTAATAATCTTAAAATACCTTAAAACACTTAAAATAACCGTCCACATACTAATTGGGAATTATGGTGAATTTACCAACTCACCCCTAAGTTGGTCGTGTCCCTTGGCAGCAAACCAGGCCCCATTGACGGACCTCCATCCACGGACCGTGGATGGGTTGACGGACCGTACTGTTCTTTTGTCATTGGTGGTTGTGGCAAGGTTTTGGGGGGGTTGACCTACGGAGGCCATCCACGGGGCGTGGATGGACCTACGGGTCGTGAACCCTATCCGTAGGTCATGAAACTTTAGCCAACTTTGGTGATTCTTTGGGGTCTTGGGGGTTAGACTAAGGGTCCTCCTCAAGTACCCCTATGGTGGTCCTTGGGGAGTCGTACCTTGACGTTGGACCCCTAAACCCCTCAACCAAAGCTCGGGACAACATGAAAACTCAACCGAAACTCGAACGCACACACATTAGGCTCTAGTTTCACCAGTTCATTTTTAGGGTCGTTACAAATTGTTAGGCCAAAATAGGGTGTCAACAGTCACAGCCGGTAGTGCTTCAATACCCTATCTCTCTTCAATAGACACTTCTAGTTCTTCCTCAACAATATGATTCACTGCCGACACCGACTTAAGATCACTTTCATGCTTCATAGATCTATAGATATTAAAATTTACCTCTTTATTGTTCAATCAAAACTTCATCTGCCCTCTTTCCATATCAACCAAAGCACGCCCAGTAGCAAGGAATGGTCTCCCTAAGATGATGGGGACCTCAAAGTCAACTTCACAATCTAGTATCAAAAAGTCCGCCGGAAAGACGAACGTCTCAAATTTCATTAGGACTTCTTGAAGCACCCCCAATCAGTTTCTTCACAGTTTGATCAGACATAAGTAACCGCATTGCAATCGCTTTGGGGGCTCCTAAGCCTAACTTTTTGTATATAGACAATGGCATCAGATTAATGCTAGCACCAAAGTCACATAGGACCTTTGTAAAATGCAACATACCAATAGTACATGGAATAGTAAATACTCTAGGATCCTCTTTATTTTGTACTAATAATCTAGTAGCAATAGGACTACAATGTTGCAACTTGTCATCATCTTCGAAATTGACAGCCATCTTCTTAGTCACCAAATCCTTCATGAATTTTGTATAAGTCGGCATTTATTTAAGTGCCTCAATCAAAGGAACATTTATGGACAACTACTTCAACTAGCTATAAACCTGCAATACTTTCATTCTTCCACTTTCTTTACCAAGCTTTGTGGGAAGGGAGGTGGAGGTCTCGGTATAGGGATGATGTTTTGCATCACTTTAGCCTCCTTCTCATTCTGATCTTTCGGCTCCTCAACTAACTCAACTTCATCCTCATCTTGCTCTTACGCACGTTCCACTCTAGTTGACATAGGAGAGTCTATAGTCTGCTTTCCACCTCTAGTAGTAACTTCCATACAATTCCCATAATTCTTTGGATTCTGGATAGTATTGCTAGGAAGTGTCTCTTGCTGACGCGGATTTGCACTTGCGGATAACTGGCTCAGTTGTTGCTCAATTTGTTTAATCGACATTGCATTTGACTCAACTTTATTACCAATGCCCGATAAATCATTACACATTTCTTTCGCATTGTCATCTATTGAATCAAACCTTTTTATCATCTTGTTTATCATATCTTCAATACGATTCATTCTCGATCCAGCATCTCTGTTCCCAAGTGGAACATAGAGTCCACTCTTGTCATTCATGTTGCCATACCCATTTCAATTATAGTTGTTGTCACTATTAAAGTTCTCATCATGGACATAGTGCCCTTCGCGATTATAGTTACCATAGTTTTGACCTTGATTTCCTTGACCTTGGTGCCAATAATCCTAATTGGATTCTTAGGCATTTATTCAGAAACCCATGTCTGATCATTCACAATATTCCTATTCTCCTCATAAATGTACTCATCAATAGGTGGTGCTCTATTCTGGTAGTTTACTGCATTCACTTTCTCTGCACTTTCGCTCACATGTTTCAACACCAGGACAACCTTTGTTCTCAATATCACAATTATGCATAATTCTCATATCTTGCATTCAAGGATCATAGACCACATCAAATCAACACATATAGCATTCATTATATTAGACATGGATATAATCATCATTTAAGTAGTTCAATTACTACATGCACAATCTCATGTACTCATAATATAGGTCATGTGGGTAAAGTCCTTCCACAATAATGCCATAAACAATTCAACATACATAATAGCTTCCCTCTTAAAGCCTTAACGGTCATAACTCATTCATATTAGCATTTACCCTTAAAGCCCTAGAAATCATTTTCATACTACAAGCCTTACTCACAATCAATACCTCACATGGTCATCATGTATATCTAGTTCTCAAGGTAATCTAACCACATGCTTCATTCTTAACCAATTAAATCATATAGTATCATGTAAACTCAATCTCAATACTACTCAGCCATGATCCATCATATAAGCTCTAATCTAATAAATTCATGTCTACAAGCTTTACTTTTAAGCAATTCATAGCTAGGTGCTCTAATATAAGGTAATTCATAAATGAGTTCATCAATCTTAGAAGGTCACATCTAAGCACTTAATTTCCTCTTTCATGGCTAACACTAGGCCATAACAATTTCACCCTAGAATATTAGGTTAATCAAGAATACATGCATAATCATACTAAAATCATGCAATTTCATCATAATCAACCCACATCCACTCAATTTGATCAACTACAACATACATAATTCTATCATATTCTACTAGCATCAACCAACACCCACACTTGAGATCCAATTAGGGAAAATAGGGGAATTCATGGATTTTTGGGTAATTCATCATGAAGACAGTAGTAATTCATCAATTTGATCATAATATAAAGCGATTAAATCATTGAAATCGTTTTTGAAAAGGAATCCATGACTTAAAGTAAAACTATACCTCAACAGAAAACTAAAGAGTAACGGCAGCAAGTGATTGAGTTAAGTGGTTTCTCATATAAAATTATTGACTCTAGAGATATCTAGTTTTGGAGGGGCTCTATGGGTGAAGTCTTCCCATAGATGAAGAGCTACCATACCTAGATTAAAAATCTCCCCGAAATTGAGAAGAAAAGGCTGCTCCTTTAACCCTAGACTTCACCTCCTTCTTCTTCTTCTTCCTTGAAACTCTAGAGAGAGAATATTTGGAGAGGAGTTGGGTTTGTTTTGAGGTCTAGGAAGAATGATTTAATTCATTTAGTTTAGGGGTCTATTAGGTATATATAGGTGGCCTAATAAGTAATAAAATGACCCTACTTAATAACTAATTAATCCTAGACCCTACCCTTAACCCCCAACTTAATAACTTAAGGACCAAAACTGCCCTCACCCACGAGACCCAACCCACGGACCGTGGGTGGGTCTAAGGACCGTACTGGTCCTTCGTGGGTGGAGAGTTGGGGCTCAACAAAGTAGGGGACAAAGGGCCTTGACCTACGACCCCCACCTATGGGGCGTGGGTCCACCACGGGGCATAAGTCTGATCCGTAGGTGGCCCATTTTTGGGCAGCTTTTAGGGACTGTTTTGGGTCCCCCTCAAGGACCCTTGGTTGGTCCTTGGGGGGTCGTAACTTGATGCCCTAGCCCTAAAACCTTCATTCTAAGTATGGGAAGTCATTTTACGATTCTAACCCACACCTCAAACTCTAAAACTCCCACGTAAAGCTCTAGTTTCACCTACTAGTTTTCGGGGTTTTACATTATCTCCCCCTTGGGAACATTCGTCCTCGATTGACGATCTAGACACCTTACAGAATTAAAGATTCAAGACTAGCAGCCCATCATGCATGAAACATCAAATAATGCACCTTTCAAAGGAGGAAACATCAACTCCATTTCAACATACTCAATACAACACAAGGAAGTAGGAACTACATCTATAACCCATTATGCACAAAACTCGTCATTTCACATAATCATAGGAGGAACTACCTTCTCCAACTAAAAGCATGCTCAACACAACATTATGGAACCAATATGCAATTATTCTCAAAAGCATACTAAAGCATGTTCATCAAAACATCTCATGAAGTCAAATAGGCAACTCATACTAAATGCACAACAACATGAGGGACAAAAATCATGAAAACTCATTTTCTTACAAATCATGAACTTCTCAAGAACATGCATAACATAAGGATATCATGGAAATTTTTAAAACACAGATGACTCCCAAAACATAAAGCAAGCCCAAAAAGGAACTCTTGGTCTCTAGCTAGAATAGGAATAAAAGA
This sequence comes from Solanum tuberosum, assembly GCF_000226075.1. Classification (NCBI taxonomy): domain Eukaryota; kingdom Viridiplantae; phylum Streptophyta; class Magnoliopsida; order Solanales; family Solanaceae; genus Solanum; species Solanum tuberosum. The sequence continues at coordinate 192,574 of NW_006239303.1, read as the reverse complement.
TAAGGATGAGGATATCGGGACTCTCAAAAAATCTTGATTTCTAAGCACACCATCTCCCCCTTGGGAGGAAAGACCCTACTGAAATCCTCAAGTATCACTCCTTTCAACTAATCCCAAAGTCATAACCAAAAACTCATAACAACCTTATCGGGTTTCGCAATCACTAGAGATCTAACAATTGCAAGCAATCCCTTCCAAGGATAACATTATAGTCTAGTAAGTAGCATCGTAATCTAGTAAAACATTTACATTTATATGAAACTATCAACATACTGGTGCTTACATCTGGAGAGCCTTCTTAGTTACTTCTAGATCAGAATGCATAGAACTTACCTTGCCTTGGAGTACTAGTACCCGAACAACTTGGAGGAGCTTGCTTCCTCTATCTTCCTCTAGCTATGAGTATCGGGCAATCTCTCGTTTTGTGGTCACTCTTACCACAACCATAGCAACCCTTTGTGCCGGCTAGACACTTACCATCATGCCTTTTTCCACACCTAGCACAAGTAGGCTTAATCACATAAGAACTACTACCACTCACTCCTTGAGATTAAGGGGTAGACACCCTCTCTTGGTTAAACCTTGGGGGGACCTTAGAAGACCTTTGTCCATAAAACCTTTCTTCAGAGGAATTATCATCATCAAGCCTATGCCTCTTTGTTCCTCTAGACCTCTCTTCACGTTTCTCCTTTTCAAACCGTTGAGCATGAATCACAAGACAATCAATATTCATATCATTCACAAGCATTTTGCTATCAAGTCAGACACACCCGACACGAACTTACTCATCTTCATCCTAGGGTCGGCCATTATGGATGGAGCATATCTTGACAACCTAGTGAACGTCTGAGCATACTCCTCAACACTCATCCTACCTTGGCGAAGGTTAATAAACTCAAGTATCTTAGCCTCTCTCATCTCTAAAGGACAAAACCTATCAAGAAACCCATTCTTAAATCTTTCCCATTCCATGGGACCCGCTTCTACCGGCCTTGCTTCCTTTCATTGGTTAAACCAAAGTTGAGCAACACCCTTCAATTGATAAGTGGCCAATTCCACCTTTTCTACAGGAGTCACTCCCAAAAAATTCAACACCTTAGAGATCTCATCTATCAACTCTTGAGGATCTTCCTCCATCTTTGACCCATAGAATTCTGGAGTTTCTATCCCGACTTGAGTCAACAATTGAAAACCATACCTAATCTTTTCATTAGTCATTAAGTCAACCGAAACTTCAGGAGCTTGGGGAGGAACTCCTTAATCAACATAGTCTCCTTCAAATCCACCGGTGAAAGCTCCTTGAGTAGTCATGTCTTGTAGACTACCAGGTAAGGATTAGAAAAAATACCCTATAAAGTTAAACTCTATCGCACAACTTAAGAGTACTGAAGAAGTGGAATTTCCTAAGCATATTGTAGCCTCTCAGTCACAAATGTGGCATGCTTCACACTATGAACAAGACTCTACTAGACGTGGCTTATGAGACATCATCCTAGAATCATTCTAAACTTTGCGCTATGATTACCAAGTTTGTCACAACCCAGGGGTAACCCCTAGATGTAACACGGCATACTCAACCCTGAAGGGTCTCATACAAGCCCTTAGCATATCATGACATAAGATAAATAAAAATGATGCAGAATTTAAAACTTTTACAATCGAAGTCTTTCATAAAATCAAATGGAAGTCTAGACATTATCTCAATAATCCATCTAATACAATCGAGTATCAAATAGGGTCACAGCCCTTCACAACATACTCTCAAAATAGAACATAGGAAGGAAACTAGAAATGAACAACTTTTGTCCCCGAACCATAAGGACTCACCAAAAGTGTGGAGAGTAGTCTATCCAAGCTTTGATCAAGAAGGAAGCACGCCTCAACAACCGGCCCCTACACTTATAGAAAAATGTAGAAAATATGGGTTAGTACAAAAATGTACTAAGTATGATAGTCATGCATAAAAATCCTTGAAAACATGCTAAAAGGGACATTTTAGTTGAAACCATGTTATATGCCAATTTTGAAAATCATCTTTGAAATAGTTGGAGAAAGTAACTCATAAGACAACTCATATATAGTTCATCATAGCATGAAGGGTAACAACATAATCATAAGCATAGTCTCAAATCATAGACATAATACAAACATCAATCATCATAAGACATAGTTCACATATATAGTTAAATACCAAGATCATCTCATCATAGTAGAACCATCACATAAGTAACCCTCAGTTATACTTGTGCAATGCATAGATAAAATCTCATATTCCTATCTACACTAAGTACCACTATTAGGCCACCATGCTCATGTTTGTCATACTTTGATCTCATCCATATTTAATATTCATAGATAAGAAAACATTCATGTTCAATGACTCATATCAAGGAAAGCCACTCTTAGCAACAATCCATATAAAGCATGCATTAACTCATAAATCGTCATAGCATAAGAGAAACACACCATGACCTTTCTCAAAGCCTACTTGTGCAATGCATGAATGAAGTCCCATACCCCCACTCACACTAAGTAGAACCTCTTGAGGAACCATAGTACATAACTCATGTTCTTGTTCATAGTTCATGTTCATGGAGGGAAATAGCTTTAATTGACATAGACCATGTGAGCTACATGGAATCAGGTGTACTGCCCCACACCGAAAAGAGGTATTCTACTTGCCTAAGGTAGAACTGAAGTTTATTAGATTAGGTGGATCCACTAGCTAAAGACCTATGTTGGCACATAGTTATGGGATAGGGATATTGTTACTAGAAACCCGTACTTCTGCCGTAGAAGGTTTCCATCTCATGAGATAATTGTTTTGGGAACCCGGACTGTTGGCGTAAAACGAACCCATTGGGAAGCTGGACTTCTAGCGTAAAAGCTTTCATCTCATATTCATATCCATTCGGTGCTAGGCATAATTCCCATTAAATTCATATTGAGTCTTGACTTAAGTTTATATTTATGGAATAATGTCTTAACACTCAATCTAATACAATATCATGATATAGCTCATTGATTCAAGAGGTGAGAATAGCCTTTCAACCTTGGAATCATTATTATGTGAGTACACCTTTCACATCATGGTGTGTTCATGAGAAATAATCTTTAAATCAGCACAACAAGATTATCATGGTCATGGACATTTCATTCATAGACATATGTAAGGGTGTATATGAGCATAGCCTTTCAACAACACCATAGTTACATTATAATTATGTTCATGCATGGAGTGTGTGTGTGTGATTGTCCTTTTAATGACACAACAACAACATTATCATCATAGACACTTCACTCTCAAAGCGTTCGTAAAGCATGTACATAATATTACAATCATGCATAATTCTCATATCTTGCATTCAAGGATCATAGACCACATCAAATCACCACATCTAGCATTCATTATATTAGACATGGATATAATCATCATTAAAGTAGTTCAATTACTACATGCACAATCTCATGTACTCATAATATAGGTCATGTGGATAAAGTCCTTCCACAATAATGTCATATACAATTCAACATACATAATAGCTTCTCTTTTAAAGCCTTAACGTTCATAACTCATTCATATTAGTGTTAACCCTTAAAGCCCTATCAATCATTTTCATACTACAAGACTTACTCTCAAGCAATACATCACATGGTCATCATTTATACCTAGTTCTCAAGGTAATCTAACCACATGCTTCATTCTTAACCAATTATAATCATATAGTATCATGTAAACTCAATCTCAATACTACTCAACCATGATCCATCATATAAGCCCTAATCTAATTAATTCATGTCTACAATATTTACTTTTAAGAAATTCATATCTAGGTGCTCTAATCTAAGACAATTCATAAAGGAGTTCATCAATCTTAGAAGGTCAAATCTAAGCCCTCAATTTCCTCTTTTATGGCATAACACTGGGCCATATCAATTTCACCCTAAAATCTTAGGTTAATCAATAATACATGTATAATCATACTAAAATCATGCAATTCCATAATAATCAACCCACATTCACTCAATTGGATCAACTACTACATACATAATTCTATCACATTCTACTAGTATCGACCAACGCCCACACTTGAGATCCAATTTGGGAAAATAGGGGAATTCATGGATTCTTGGCTAATTCATCATGAAAACAGTAGTAATTCATCAATTTGATCATAATATAAAGTGATTAAATCATTGAAATCGTTTTTGAAAAGGAATCCATGAGTTAGAGTAAAACTCTACCTCAACAGAAAACTGAAGAGTAACGGCAGCAAGTGATTGAGTTTAGTAGTTCCTCATATAAAATTATTGACTCTAGAGATATCTAGTTTTGGAGGGAATCTATGGGTGAAGTCTTCCCATAGATGTAGAGTTACCATACCTATGGGTGATCATAATATAAAACGATTAAATCATTGAAATCGTTTTTGGAAAGGATTCCATGACTTAGAGTAAAACTCTAACTTTTGGGAACTTGAAAGCTTTGAAATCTAGTTTTGGAGAGGCTCTATGGGTGAAGTATTCCCATAGATGAAGAGCTACCATATATAGATGAAGAATCTATACGAAATTGAGAAGAAAAGGCTGCTCCTTTAACCCTAGACTACACATTCTTCTTCTTCTTCCTTGAAACTCTAGAGAGAGAATATTTGGAGAGGAGTTGGGTTTTGTTTTGAGGTCTTGGAAGAATGATTTAATTCATTTAGTTTAGGGGTCTATTAGGTATATATATGTGGCCTAATAACTAATAAAAATCCCCTACATAATAACTAATTAATCCTAGACCCTACCCTTAACCCCCAACTTAATAACTTAAGGACCAAAACTGCCCTCACCCACGAGACCCTGACCCACGGACCGTGGGTGGGTCTACGAACCGTACTGGTCCTTCGTGGGTGGAGGGATGGGGCTCAACAAAGCAGGGTACAAGGGACCTTGACCCATGACCCCCAACTACGGGGTGTGGGTCCACCTACGGGGCGTGAGTCCTATCTGTAGGTGGCCCATTTTTGGGCATCTTTAAGGACTATTTTGGGTCCCCCTCAAGCACCCGTGGTTGGTCCTTGGGGGGTCGTACCTTGACGCCCTAGCCCTATAACATTCATTCTAAGTACGGGAAGTCATTTTACGATTGTAACCCACACCTCAAACTCAAAAACTCTCACGTAAGGAACTAGTTTCACCTACTAGTTTCCGGGGTGTTACAACTACGAAGTTATTGAGTTAATCCTTGAGATTCAACTTTTTGCACAACAGGAAATACTTCACCATGAATACCTTGTGTAACCCATCCCATGTCGTGATTGAGTTATATGGAAACTCATGCAACCATACAGTAGCATCACATGTCAACAAAACTGGAAACACTCTTAAGTCGATCGCTTCCATGTCTAAATCTGGTCGTCCCACACTACTCCTATAGACACTCTTCACTTTGTTCATCTGAGCATATGGATCCTCCGAAGGTAACCCAACAAACAACCCTCTAGATGTAAGCATTACATCAAGCTGCTGGTCACCACAAAAGTATGTCAAGGAGGTAGAGGAACAACTATAGCACCAGTCGATCCCACAACATTATAATCAACCTTGTAGCTTTCATACACATCCGGTGTTGGCTGATTTTGCACTCCTTCATCATTCTCAACTCGAGGGTTCCTTGAACATATCTAGGCACTTCCACAGCTCCAGAAGGTTGCACTCCAGACACATCCCCTTGACCCGCTCCGATTGAATCATTTTGTACCTCAATATTTATACCTCTTCCAACCATTCTTCTCAGAGTTCATCTTAATTTAGGATCGTAAGGAGTCATGGAGTTGCCTTGACTCCATGTACTTGGCATACACTGGAAATAAGACCTGTAGAAAGAAAACGTAAATCAGGACTAAAGTTCGATAATAAAATAAGTCTAATCTAAAAGCCTTATTTCCCAGCAACGGCGCCAAAATTTGATACGCCCTATAACACCCCAAAATCAAGGAGTCTAGAAAGAGAGTCAAGTGGGAGGTCACCATCCCTCCACTGAGAAAAGGCACCCTTCACGGAGCACCTCACAGGCCGTGAAGGGCACAACAGCTTGTGGTGGTGCCCATGAAGGAGTGGACAGTGTCCTCCTTAAGAAAGTCTCCTCCCACGATGACCCAAACAACTCTTGAAGAGCTAGATGGGTTGTGATGGTGGCCATGAAGGGGAGGCAGAATCCCCCAAGCCACTGGTCAAGGACCACGGCTGCCACTACAGTCGTGATGTCCTTGACGGCTCGTGTGGGCCTCCATCTCGAGGTTCGCGTCAGATGTAAGACAGGGTCAGTTGGGTCTTTTCGTAATTATTTTATTATGATACTATGTCATTTTACGCATACCTAGGACCCCTATATAAGTGATTTTAACCCCAAAATTTACCCATTCAAGTCATTCTCTTAAATTTACCAAAGAAGATCAAGTTCTTCATGTCCAAAATATTTCTCTCTCTAGAAACTTGAAGAAGAAGGGTTCAACCTAGGATTTCAAGGAAAGTCTCCAATTCCACCATTGAAGGCAAGTGTTTGGTATTAAGGTATGATAGTTTTCATCCATAGATTCCTTCCATTCATGGAATTTCCAAATTCTCCTATTTTCAAAGATAGAAATCCCCAATTGAGTTAGGGTTTCTCTTCTATGTTGTGGGTTCTCTTGATAATTAGTTTAATTTATTGACCTATGATCATTTATAAATGAATTGAGTTAATCTCATGATTTATGATGATTCCCCATAAAACCATGTAATTCCCATGTTTTCCAGATTATGATGATATGATCTGGGCTTCGGATTATGAATGAAGAGTTTATGAAATTAAGCATGTTCTTAAGAAATTTATGTAAATGTTTTAAGGATGCTTTGAGAGTGAAGTATCAATGTTGATGTTGTTGTTGTTTTTTTGTTGAAAGTATTTCTCATATACACATGAAAGTATGATTGTGAAAGGTTTTCTCATGTAGTAAAGATTCTAAGGTTGAAAGGTCTTCTCACCAAAATGAATCAAAAAATAAGGAGTTATATGAATGAAACCTAGCTTGGATTGGTTATTGAATGATACCTTTCCATGGATGACTTACGACCTAGCTTGGATTGGCAAGATGACGTGCCCTTCCATGGATAATAAGAACAAGTAAGGAAAATGACTATTCCATGGAATTTATGCTTAGCACCGGGAAGATATTGAGATGAAAACTCTCTTGTTAGTAGAGGACGGGTTTCTACAAGCAATCTCCTTATCGCTTACCTATGTGCCCCCATAAGATGATTGTCTAGATAGACATTAGCTAGTGGATCCACAATAGCTAGAAGTTCATGGTCCTTACCTTGGCAAGTAGGACAACCATTTTTGGTATGGGAGACACCAGGGGATCATGTTATAGCTCACATGGTCTCTATGTCGGTTAAGGCTACTTCCCACAATAATAATGAACTAAGGTTATTTCAAGAAGTATCTCATATGTGTTAAAAGGTTTTAAAGATGTTAGCTTGCATTGACCATGTTTTATGAATTATGTCTTCTAACCCGTTTTATATCATGTTTTACCTTGGTCATTGCATGTCATGGAAATGTCCCTTTTTAGCATGAGTTAAATGTTTTTATGCATGGCTATCATACTTGGTACATATTTTATACTAACGCATACTCTTGCCTACATTTCCCCAAATATAGGGTCCGTCAGTCAGGGTTTTTAGTTTCGTGGCTAGAGGTTGATTTGAGAGAGTTCGAGCTTTGGTAAGTCTTCATGCTTCGAGGATGGATTTTCATGGTTTCCTGTTTTCTTTCTTACTTTCAGTTTTGGACATGATGTATGGCTAGGCCAATTTCATTCTTATGTACTAGATTTTCGCTTTACTTTTATAAAACTTTTTGGGACTTGAAATGTTCTTCTTTATATCTTATTCATTTTATGTCTTATGTTATGAATGCTAAGTGGCTTGTATGGGGTATCTCGGGGTCCTATACGCCATGTTACGCCTAGGGGGTACCTTGGATCGTGACAAACTTGATAATCAGAGCACAAGGTTTAGAAATGTCCTAGGATGTCTCATAAGCCACGTCAAGTAGGGGCCAATTCATGAGTGTGAAGCGCGACACATATATGAATGAGAGGCAACAAGATGTTTAGGAAACTCCACTTCTTCATTACTCTAAAGTTGTGCGATAGAGTTTAACTCTATAAAGTCTCTCTCTTTATGCTTATCCAATGCTCTACAGGATATGGCTACTCGAAGAGATTATGCTAGAAGGAATGTAAGGGAGAATGTGGAATAAGAAGCTCATCCTTAAGATCCTCAAGCTCTGATCGACCCTTTGGCCGAGCAAGTGACTAATGTGGAGTTTAGGGTTACTATTCAAGTGTTGGCCCAAGCCAATAGGGATATTGTGGTTCCCGTGAACCCTAATATGGGTACGAATACATCTAGAGTGAGGGACTTCAATTGGATGAATCCTCCGGAGTTTCATGGATCTAAGGTTGAGGAAGATCCTCAAGAGTTCATTGATGAGATTTACAAGGTTTTGATGATCAGGGGAGTGACGCCGGTGGAAAAGGCGGAGTTGGTCACTTATCAACTTAAGGGTGTTGCTCAAATATGGTACAACCAATGGAAAGATGGGAGACCAGAAGATGCGGGTCCTCTCGATCGGGAGACGTTTAAGGTTGCTTTTCTTGATAGGTTTTTTCCCCTTGAGATGAGGGAGGCAAAGGTGCTTGAGTTCATCAATCTTCGTCAAGGAAGTATGAGTGTAAAGTAATATGCTTTGAAGTTCACACTGTCAAAATATTCTCCTACAATGGTTGTCAATCCTAGGGCAAGGATGAGTAAATTCATTTCCGATGTGTCCGAAATGGTGGTTAAAGAATGTCATACCGCCATGCTTGTTAATGACATGGACATTTCTCGTCTCATGGTTCATGCTCAACAGATGGAAGAGGAGAAACTTAAGGAAAATTCTAGGGAGACCGAGAAGGCTAAAACCGGTGATGGTAATTTCTCTCATGCAAGGTCCAATGGACATGGTCGTACTAGATTTCGACAAAGGTTTTCCTTTCCTCCAATGCTCCTCCTAGGTTCATTAAAGAGAGTGTGTCTAACCCTAAGCCTCAACGAGGGAATGGTAGTGGATCTTCATTGGCTATTTCTACTTGTGCTATGTGTGGCAAGAAGCACGAGGATAAGCGCCTAGCCGGCACGGATGGCTGTTTCGGTTGTGGTAAAAGTAGTCATAAGATGAGGGATTTCCTAATGCTTATTATTTAAGGAAGAGAGGGCAAGCAAGCTCCTCCTAGTGGTTCAAATTCCAATGCTCTCAAGCAAAATTGATTATATGCACTTATGACTCGTGGTAAGCAAGAGGGTTCTCCCGATGTGGTTACCGATATGTTCAAAGTCTTCCAACTTGATGTTTATGCTTTACTTGATCTTGGTGCTACCTTGTCTTTTGTGACGCCATATATGGTTATGAGGTTTGATATTCTTCCGGATGTATTGTTAGATCTTTTTTCTGTCTCTACTGTTGTTAGTAATTCTATTGTGGCTAAGAGGGTCTACAGAAAGTGTCCCGTCTCCTTGTCCCATAGAGTTACTTTTGTTGAATTGGTAGTGCTTGATATCCTTGATTTTGATGTTATCTTTGGTATGGATTGGTTGCATTCTTGTTATACTTCTATTGATTGTAGAACTCATCTAGTCAAGTTTCAGTTCCCAAATGAGCATGTCCTAGAGTGGAAAGGGGGAAATTCTATGCTTAAGGGTAAGTTTGTCTCTTGTCTTAAAGCTAGAAAGATGATTGCCAAGGGTTGCATATACGATCTAGTTAGGGTGAGAGATATGGATTCTAAAAACCCTACTCTTGAGTCGGTCCCGTTGTTAATGAGTTTCCAGAATTATTCCTAGATGATTTACTCGGTATTCCTCGCGAAAGGGAAATAGACTTCAGTATTGACCTTTTCCCAAATACGCAACCGATTTATATTCCTCCTTACTGAATGGCTCCGACAGAACTAAAGGAGTTGAAAAAACAATTGAAAGATTTGTTGGATAAGGGTTTCATCCGACCGAGTATCTCTCCATGGGGTGTTTCGGTCTTGTTTGTTAGAAAGAAGGATGGTTCTCTTCGTATGTGTATAGACTATCGACAGTTGAACAAGGTTACCATTGAGATTAAGTATCCTCTCCCAAGGATAGATGATTTGTTTGACCAACTTCAAGGAGTTACTTCTCTAAGATTGACATGTGGTCGGGTTATCACCAATTGAGGGTGAAGAAAAATGATGTTCCAAAAATGGCTTTTAGAACCCAATATGGTCATTTTGAGTTTTTGGTGATGTCTTTTGGTTTGACAAATTCTCCAGACGCTTTTATGGATTTGATGTATAGGGTGTGTAGCCAATATCTTGACATGTTTGTGATTGTGTTCATTGATGATATATTGATTTATTCGAGAAGTGAGGATGAACACATCAATCATTTGAGGATTGTGTTGTAAATTCTCAAGGACTAACAACTATTTGCAAAGTTAGCAAATGTGAGTTTTGGCTAAGGTCAGTAGCTTTTCTTGGTCGTATTATTTCAAGTAAGGGTATTGAGGTCTATCCTAAGTAGATGGATGCGGTCAAGAGTTTGCCTAGACCTCTATCCCCTTCGAATATTAGAAGTTTCTTGGGTTTAGCTGGTTACTACAGAAGGGTTTTTGAGGGGTTTTCTTCGATTGCCTCTCCATTGACAACACTGACTCAAAAGAAAGCTAAGTTCAATGGTCCGAAGCATGTTAGAAGAGTTTTCAAGAATTGAAGGATAGATTGACTTCCGCTCACCCGAAGGGACTGCTGGTTTTGTTGTTTATTGTGATGCCTCAAGAATAGGGTTAGAATGTGTACTTATGCAAAATGGGAAGGTTATTGCCTATGCTTCAAGGCAACTGAAGGTTCATGAAAAGAATTATCATACCCATGACCTTGAACAAGCGGCAGTTGTTTTCGCCTAAAAGATTTGGAGGTATTATTTGTATGGTGTTCATGTAGATGTTTTCACCGACCATAAGAGTTTAGAATGTGTTTAATCAGAAAGATCTTAATCTTCGCCAAAGAAGATGGCTTGAGTTATTGAAATATTATGATATGAGTGTTCTCCATCACCCTGGTAAAGCGAATGTGGTGGCGTATGATCTTAGTCAGTTATCTATGGGTAGTATTGCTCATATTAAAGAAGATAAGAAGGAGTTGGTTCGAGATGTTCATAGATTGACCCAGTTGGGTGTTCAATTAGTGGACTCCACCAAGGGTGGTGTTATGGTCCACAATAGTTTAGAATTGTCTTTTGTGGCGAATGTGAAAGCCAAGCAAGGTCTTGATCCAATTACTTTGGTTGAATTAAAGGAAGCGGTGCTTGAGAAGTCCGTTGAGGCTTTCTCCCAAGAGGGAGATGGAGTGCTTAGATATCAAGGTCGTTTGTGTGTTCCTAATGTTGATTACTTGAGGGAACAAATCTTGTTAGAAGCCCATACTTCTCGGTATTCCATTCACCCGGCAGCCGCCAAAATGTATCACAATTTGCGAGAGATCTATTAGTGGAATGGGATGAAGAAGGATATTGTAGGATTTGTGGTTAAGTGTCCTAATTGCCAACAAGTGAAAGTTGAACATCAGAAATTGGGAGATTTATCCCAAGACATTAGCATTCCTACTTAGAAGTGGGAGGATTTAAATATGGACTTTATTGTTGGTTTGCCTCACACTCGGCGACAACATGACTCGATTTGGGTTATAGTAGATCGAATGATGAAATAGGCTCATTTTATTTCCGTCAAGATTTCTTATTCGGCAAAGGACTATGCTAAGTTGTATTTGAGGGAAATGGTAAAGTTGCATGGAGTACCTTTATCCATTATCTCCAATAGTGATACTCAATTCACTTCTCAGTTTTGGAAATCATTTCAAAAGGGTCTTGGTACTCATGTTAAGCTTAGTACGGCCTTTCACCCCCAAACCGATGGGAAAGAGGAGCATATTATCCAAACTTTGGAAGATATGTTGAGAGCTTGTGTGATTGATTTCAAGGGTAATTGGGATGATCAGTTGCCTTTGATTGAGTTTGCATATAACAATAGTTATCACTCGAGTATTGGTATGGCTCTATTTGAGGTATTGTATGGTAGGAGGTGTAGATCTCTTATAGGTTGGTTTGAGGTGGGTGAAGTTGCCCTAATAGGTCCTGAGTTAGTACATGAGGCTATGGAGAAAGTTTGACTTATTAGAGAAAGGTTGAAAATGGCTCAAAGTCGGTAAAAGTCATATGTCGATGTAAGAAGAAGAGATCTTGAGTTTGATGTTCATGATTGGGTTTACTTGAAAATCTCACCCATAAAGGGTGTGATGAGGTTTGGTAAGAAAGAGAAGCTTAGTCCAAGATATGTAGGCCCATATAAGATTTTGAGACGTGTTGATAAGGTTGCTTATGAAGTTGAATTGCCTAATGAATTGGCATCGGTGCATCCAATTTTCCATGTCTCCTTGTTGAAAAAATGTGTTGGTGATCCGACATCTATAGTTCCCTTAGAAGTTTTGGGAGTTAAGGAGAATCTTTTTTATGAAGAAGTTCTAATTGAGATTTTAGACCGACAAGTCAAGAAGTTAAGAAATAAAGAAGTTGCTTCCGTGAAAGTGTTGTGGAGGAATCAATTAGTTGAGGGTGCTACTTGGGAGACCGAGGCCGATATGATGTCCCGATATCCTCATCCCTTTCCTTCTACTCCTACTCTAGCTTGAGGTAATGAGTTCCTCATGGTTTACTCTTTTGGTGTCATGTGTCTTAGATATTCCCATGATTTCCTTAATTATGCATGTCATGAAAAAGCTTAAGTTTTAAGAAAATGAGTCAATTTAATTGATTTTTACATGTTAATGTGCATTTGAGTATGAGTTGCATATAGACTTCATGATATGATGTTTTGAACATGATTTAGCTTGGAGTTGATGTTTCCTCCTCGGATATGTCCAATTATGTGATTTCATGTATGATGGGTTGCTAATTTGGAGTTCTTTTCTTCATGTGATATCTAGGATCCCATTCGAGGACGAATGTTCCCCAGGGGGAGATAATGTAACACCCTAGAATCAAGGAGTCTAGAAAGAGAGTCAAATGGAAGTTCACCGGACCTCCATTGAGCCAAGACACCCTTAACAGAGCCCCTCACGGGCCGTGAAGGGCACCACGGCTTGTGGTGGTGCCCATGAAGGAGTGGACAGTATCCACCCTAAGGCAGGCTCCTCCCACGACGACCCAGACGTCTCGTGAAGAGCCAGACGGGTCATGATGGTGGCCATGAAGGGGAGGCAGAATTCCCCAAACCACTGGTCAAAGACCACAACTGCCACTAGGCTCGTGATGTCCTTGACGGCACATGTGGGCCTCCATCTGGAGGTTCGCGTCAGCTGTAAGCCAGGGTCAGTTGGGTCTTTTCCTAATTATTTTATTATGATACTATGTCATTTTACCCATACCTAGGATCCTTATATAATTGATTTTAACCCCAAAACTTACCCATTCAAGTCATTCTCTTAAATTTACCAAAGAAGATCAAGTTCATCCTCTCCAAAATATTTCTCTCTCTAGAAAAGTTTCTAGAAGAAGAAGGGTTCAACCTAGGGTTTCAAGGTAAGTCTCCAATTCCACCATTGAAGGCAAACTTTTGACATTGAGGTATGATAGTTTTTATCCATGGATTCCTTCCATTCATGAAGTTTTCGAATTCTCCTATTTTCAAAGATAGAAATCCTCAATTGAGTTGGGGTTTTTCTTCTATGTCTTGGGTTCACTGGATAATTGATTTAATTGATTGACCTATGATCTTTTATGCATGAATTGAGTTAATCTCATGATTTTATTATGATTCCCCATGAACCCATGTAATTCTCATGTTTTTCAAATTATGATGATATGATATGGGATTTGGATTATGAATGAAGAGTTTATGAAATTAAGCATGTTCTTCTGAAATTTATGTAAATGTTTTAAGGATACTTTGAGAGTGAAATATCAATGACGATGTTGTTGTTGTGTTGTTGAAAGGATTTCTCATATACACATGAAAGTATGATTGTGAAAGGTTTTCTCATATAGTTAGGATTCTAAGGTTGAAAGGTCTTCTCACCTAAATGAATCAAATATAAGGAGCTATCCTAATGAAACCTAGCTTGGATTGGTTATTGAATGATACCTTTCCATGGATGACTTATGACCTAGCTTGGATTGGCAAGATGACGTGCCCTTCCATGGATTATAAGAAAAAGTAAGGAAAATGACTATTTCATGGAATTTATGCTTAGCACCGAGAGGATATTCCCGTTAGTAGAGGTCGGGTTTCTAGAAGCAATCTCCTTATCCCTTACCTATGTTCCCCCATAGGATGATTGTCTAGATAGACATTAGCTAGTGAATCCACAATAGCTAGAAGTTCATGGTCCTTACCTTGGAAAGTAGGACAGCCCTTTTCGGTGTGGGAGACGTCGGGGGATCATGTTATAGCTCACATGGTCTCTATGTCGGTTAAAACTACTTCCCATAATAATAATGAACTAAGGTTACTTCAAGAAGTATCTCATATGTGTTCAAAGGTTTTAAAGATGTTAGCTTGCATTGACCATGTTTTATGACTTATGTCTTCTAACCCATTTTATATCATGTTTTAGCTTGGTCATTAAATGTCATGGAAATGTCCCCTTTTATCATGAATTAAATGTTTTTACGCATGGCTATCATACTTGGTACATATTTTGTACTAACACATACTCTTGCCTATATTTCCCAAAATATAGGGTCCGACAGTCAGGGTTCTCAGTTTCGTGGCTAGAGGTTGATTTGAGAGAGTTCGAGCTTTGGTGAGTCCTTATGCTTCGAGGACGGATTTTCATTATTTCTAATTTTCTTTCTTACTTTCAGTTTTGGACATTATCTATGGGCTAGACCCAATTTCATTCTTATGTACTAGATGGCTAATGAGGCAAGTGTTTAGATTTCCGCTTACTTTTATAAAACTTTTTGGGACTTGAAATGTTCTTCTTTATCTCTTATTCATTCTATGTCTTATGTTATGAATTCTAAGTGGCTTGTATGGGGCCTCTCGGGGTCCTATACACCATGTTATGCCTAGGGGGTACTTTGGATCATGACACACCCAAATTACACCTCCCTAAAGAAGTAAAAGTGGTCGTTGTCAAATAAAAAACCTAACTGAGGTTAAGATCGATCCCACGAGGAATATAGTTTAGACTTAGGCTAATTCACAACCAATTGTACTTTTCATCAGGTTTATTTCCGTAAAAGGGGGATTTGTAAATAAAGTAATAGTTGATTGATTTGTAGTAACAAGTAACAAGTAAAGAAGATTTGCAGTTTGAAATATCAATATGAGATGAAAACTAGGGCACAAGTGTTCCCCGCAAGTTCTTAACGCAGTAATCCTAATAATAGTAACTTTTTCGTAGTGTTAGCATACAAGGTTGGTAAGTTAGTTATCTTCTAAGTGATTGGTCGTCCAAACAGGGAATTTCACTAAGCAACTTGGTTGGTCTACGGGTGTATGTTTTACTAACCCTTACCCTTAACCCCAGATTAGCCCTCGCGGTAGGTGGGTCAGGCTATTAGATAGCGGATTATCACGCTAAATATTTGTTGTTCAATCCCTTTCACATTCATTACTTCCTTGGTCAGGTAAGTAGGAATGATACGAGTTCTAACGTTGTGCACCATTAAAAAGCATTCAAAACGAAGAGATTAACAATACATGCATAAACACTATTCAAGAATTACTTAATTATTAGTTTTACGTTGTTAATTACTTATGGATCTCACAATCCTAGTTGTAGATTTAGTTATTCATGCTTGGGTTATCACAATTCATATAGTGTTAATAATATAAATTATAAACTTACAAGTTGAATAAACGAAAGCTAAAATATTGAATTGAAGATCAAACACAAATATCATAAACAAAGCTTCAAGAATTTATTGCCGAAAGTGTTCGCAAAATAATTCCCAAAGTAAAAAACAAAGTATCCCAAAAGGTATAACAATCCAAAAATGAAAATTACAACTAATATTTATAGAAAATAAATCTTACACCAAGTAGGAAAAAAAGATTAGGAAATTCCAGTTTGGGCAGTGTTGTCGACGGCTGGCCACCCACAACTCATCACACGAATGACAGATCATGGGTGCCATCGTTGCTCAACAGTTGGCCAAAAATCCTATGAATGATAAACACGGTCACGACCTACGACCCGTAGGTCTAAGCACGGTATGTCCTATTCACTCGTGGTTCATGTACTCAAACTCATCTTCTCTGAAGTCATCGACTACTCATCAACGATGGTCGGTCATACGACTCACGGCTCGTCAGTAGCCTTTGTGGTTCCACACTTAGTCAAACATCCTAGAACCTTCAATCCACGCCTCCACCTACGACTTGTCAAATGAACGACGGCTCGTAGGTGGGCTCGTCTGTTGCCAATTTCTTGTTGCTGACACTTTCAGCGCCAACTGCTCCAAACCTATTTCCTGCAAAATTAGATCAAAATACCATCACATCCAATAAAAAAATGTCTAAGATCATGTATGACTCCACGTTTAATGCATCAAAAATATCGCAAACTGACAGTACATCACTTCACATTCATGAAAAAGACTCTACTCGACATGGCTTATGAGACATCCTAGGACCTTACTAAACTTTGTGCTCTAAATATCAAGTTTCTCACATCCCAAAGTACATCCTAAACGTGGCATGACGTATAAGACCCCGAGAGGCCCTACACAAGCCACTTAGCATACATCATACAAGATAATAGAACAAAGAGTTTTAAAAGTAGTATTTTATATAAAAGAGTTTGACAAAGAGTAGCGGAAGTCTAAGCATAAGTCTCAAAGTCATCTACTACATCAAATGAGTTATTGGGACGTAGCACATACAACATCCGAAAATGAAAAGACATGAAAGCAATAAAAGAGTCTCGTTCATCATAACATGAAGACTCACCAATCTTCAATGTCTATAAGGGATAAATAGCCACGAGTATGGGAGGTAGGAGCGTCAGACCTACATTAGTGAAATAATGTAGGCACAAGTATGCGTTAGTACATGGAATGTACCAAGTATGATAGCAATGCATAAGAATTATGAAATCATGCTAAAATGACTTTATATGACATGTAATTACTAAGCTAAATCATAAAATATCATGTTAGAAAACATAAGTCATAATCATGGTCAACGCAAGCTAAACATCTTTAAAACCCATTAGAGATACTTTTAGAAAGTAACCTTAGTTCATTATTGTGGGAGATTTACCTTTAACCGACATAGACCATGTGAGCTATAACATGTAATTTGGTGTCTATTCCACATCAAAAAGAGATGTCCTTACTTGCCAAGGTAAGAACCATAAACTTCTAGCTTAGGTGGATCCACTAGCTAATATCTATCTAAGACAAACCTATGGTGACACATAGTCATGGGACATGGGTAATCACTGCTTGTCTACTCAGTACTAAGTATAAATCCCACGGAATAGTCATAAATCTTAACATGTCATATTATCCATGGAAGGGAACAATCAAGTAGCCAATCCAAGCTAGAGTTCATTAGAATAGCTCCTTAATCTTGATTCAACTTAGGTAAGAAAACCTTTCAACCTTATGAATAATTTATGTGAGAAAACCCTTTCACATTCAAGTTTTGAGCGGTATGTGAGAAATCCTTTCGCAACAACCACAACAACATCGATGATTTACTCTCAAAGCAACCTTGAATCATTTTCATCAATTTCATAAAGAAACATGCATATCTTCATAAATTCATCTTTCATAATTCAAACGCTTCATCATATGATCAAAATCTAGAAATCATGGATCATGCATGGGTTCAAGTGAATTTAACTTTAAAACATATAACTACCTCAATTCGTGTATAAAAAGAACCCATTTTGTTACTGAAAAGAACCCATTTTGGGTGTTTGTTATTAGAATCAAGGAACTCGTCTTAATACATTTTGGGTTCTTAAAATCTTTCTATCTGCATCTAGAAAAGCTGGGTATTTGTTATGGTTCTTTTTTATGTCTTGTTTTCTTTAACCTTCTTTCTCACCAATAAAATTGATTAAGAATAATTTATTAAATTCAGTGAATAATAAGTTATTTAGTGATTATTTGGTGTCCTGTGTGAGAAATTATTTAGTGCTATTATTTCTAATGAGGTTATTTTAAGTATATTTTAAAAAAAAACTCACGAAAAAGATATATATATATTTTTAGAAAAGATACAATAAGTATATGTGGTAATAATTTCTTTTATTTGTATTCTCTTTGATCGGGTGTTACATTATTTATTTATTATTTCTCATTTTAAGAAGGAAAATAGCAATATTAGAGGTGTGGGGGGGGGGGGGAATCACACATTAAACTTTATAATATGACAAAATTAACTTGCGAAACAAGCTGATCTTGAATTTAGATAGAAAAATGTATAATGTGTCAATTACACTATTCAGTAAACAATGATGGAATTTCACGACAAAAGCTATAATTTGGAATGTTTTCATGAGCATTAAATATTGTAAAAAAATTTAATCAAACTTTGATAATTAGAAAACATGTGGTTCACAAATGGAAGAAATTGTTAGAAATAATGATTTAATAGAATGTCAGATATAAGTGACATTTAAGAATAAGATCATCAACTTTTTTTTAAAATAATAATAATTTTGGACTTGAAGTCCTTTTATTAATGCCTTAATGGGCTTAAAGTTCAAACAAAACAAAGAAAATAGTACATTGTTGGCCCAAAACCCGGACCAGCTCAATTTTCCTAATTTGTTCCTTCTTCTCTTTCCACTTTTTCAGTTCTCCATTTCTGCATCTCTGTCCGCTGCCATGTTCCCTTGATGCTCTTCATTCAGCTATCAAAGGTTTGGGTTCCATTTTTTCGGTACTTCTTCCTATTATTCTTTTAATAATCTCACTCTTTCTTTTTGTAGGTGTACTACCCGGTAAGAGTTCTTGTCAAGTTCCCAAGAGGGTGTGAGCCTTGCATTCAGCTTTGTAGATCTTTGTAAGTCATTTTGTATCTCCTTCGTCTTCTTCTTCCTTTTCTTCTGCAAACATCTGATCCCTGTTGTTTTCCAGTTAAAGCCGAATATGAGTGAGCCCAGGAGCTCCCGCGCTTCCTCCCCTGGAGCTCTCCGTTGACTGCTCATTTTGAATTCAGATAAGGCTCCTAGACTCTCTCCTTTTGTTGGTCCATGTATTACTTTTTGCTGGCTGACATAGCTTAGGAAATGTTCCTGTACAACTCTTTTGCTCCAAAAATCTAAATTGTACATAGCATAGCTGAGGAACCCTGTGACTTCTATTGTTGTTGCTGTAAATTCTCCTTGTTTTTATCCTAACTGAAGGGACTTGTTGTTTATCAATGTTAAGAATCTTTTTACCTTTGCTTGGAAGCTGATTGAACTGTTGAAATGTTAATTTCTGCTCTGAATTGATCGTTGTATTAGCCATAAAATTTGCTAACTGATTCGCCTCTCTAAAAACATGCCAAACCTGTACATTTATTTTATGAATGACTTGCTGGATATCTTCCACTTTCTCAATCACCTCCCACGGTATTCTCCAACATCCTTTTATCATATTTTTTAGATCTAGAGAATCTGTTTCCAATCGAACTTGACTATATCTATTTTCCATACAATAATGTAAAGCTTTCCACACTGCCATTACCTCAGCTTCCATGTTGGTGGCCTCACCTATATTGTGTGCTTCCGCATTTATAAGGTCTCCATTTCCATCCCTTATACAATACCCATAAGCACTCTTTCCCGGATTCCCTTTGCTGACTCCATCAGTATTGCACGTAACCCAACCTTCACTTGGTGGCTTCCAACTCACCAAATGGTAGTGTAAAGTAGGTTTGTAATTCTGTAACACCTCTACCATCTCTGGCCACTGAAATGGCATTCTTTTAATCCATGGAAATCTTAACCTTACTAACTGATATATAATTAATTGACATTGATTATACATCCTGTTGTAAGTTACTTCCTTTCCATATCTACGAGCATTTCGGCGCTTCCATAGTTCCCACATAATGATTGCTGGAATCGCTTTCAAAATGTGCTCTAACTTGCTCGATGCACTGTGCTCCGACCATTTGAAAATAAGTTGTTGTAAGGTTAACTCACTTATAATGACACATGCACATGAAGCAAACTGCTTCCATAACTTTTGTGCTACGGGAGCTGTTAGTAAAAGATGAGACATAGTCTCCATTTCCCCAGTTTCGCAACAGTAGTATTTGGAAACTACTTGCATCCTTCTCCTTTTAAGATTATCATCTGTAGCAATTATCCTTCTCCACACTCTCCAAAGAAAGAAACTAATCTTAATTGGCAAACCTTTAACCCACATGAACTTCCTCCATTCTTCTTCTGCCTTTTTGCATCTCACCATATGGAATGCTGATTTAACAGTGAATGTTCCATTGGTGTTGCCTCTCCACCAAGCCTTATCAATACATACCTCTGAAACATTAGGTCTGATATTTGTAAGTACATGCTGCACCATTTCCTCAGATATAAAATTCCTCAGTTTGTTCTCATTCCATGTTCCATTGTTGATAAAATATTTCACCTCTAGCTCCTCCTCCTGTGCCCTTTCCCCTTCTGTGTAGTATAAAGCTATTTGTTTTGTCCAATTATCAAACCAAAAGCTGGAATTTCCTCCTTTGATCTGCCACCACATTTCATGCTCTACTTCCTCCCTAATGTTGATCATTTTCCTCCATCCCTGTGATACACCAGAACTCGTAACCATCACAGGGTGGAGCTTTTTGCAGTACTTATTCCACATGTACTTTGCCCATAATGATGTGGACACTCGAAAGTT
>NW_006239303.1:136092-170705 GCF_000226075.1 Solanum tuberosum | reverse complement strand
ATCAACAGTACGGTCCGTAGATCAGTCTACGGACCGTCAATGGGCGTCGTGGTTCCACACTTAGTCAGATTTCCCTGATTTATCCTCACTATCATGCCTGCTGATCTACGGTCATAACCTACGGACCGTGGATGGATCTACGGTCCGTAGATCACCTCCGTGGATGCCCTTTTTCTGCAATTCCTTCAGCTGTCTCTACACATCCGCACCTGAACGTCTTTCCTGCAAAACATGGTAAAAACACATAAAAACCAATATAAAAAGGCCTTAGACACACACAACTAGTAAGTGAAACGTATTAGAAATACCGTAAACTCACGGTATATCATGTTCTCATTCCATGTTCCATTGGTGATAAAATATTTCACCTCTAGCTCCTCCTCTTGTGCCCTTTCCCATTCTGTGTAGTATAAAGCTCCTTGTCTTGTCCAATTATCAAACCAAAAGCTGGATTTTCCTCCTTTGATCTGCCACCAAATTTCATGCTCTACTTCCTCCCTAATGTTGATCATTTTCCTCCATACCTGTGATGCACCAGAACTCGTAACCATCATAGGGTGGAGCTTTTTACAGTACTTATTCCACATGTACTTTGCCCATAATGATGTGGACACTCGAAAGTTCCACCATAGTTTAGCAAATAAAGCACCATTGATGTCATGTAATGATCTAAAGCCCAAATCCCTTTCAGCTTTTGGAAAACATAACTCTTTCCATGTCACCCAATGCTTTCCTTTGATTCCACCCAAATTTCCCCAAAAGAATTTTGCAAAAATTTGATGTATTTGCTCCAACACCTTTTTGGGTGGGTTTAATGCGGATAACATGTGCACGCATGCATGGATTGTAGTACATTGTTAATAATCACCCACTTTCCCCCAAAAGTCAAAAATCTATTATGCCATGTAAAGACCCTCATAGCAATCTTTTTAACCATGTCTACATAATAACTGATCTTCCTTCTTCCATAAAAAACTGGGCAGCCCAAATAGGTAAAAGGAAAATTTCCTTGCCTTATTCCTGTTAATCTACACATTCTAATGGCTACAATCAAAGGAGTCTTATCATGAAGGTAAAAGCAACTTTTCTCCTTATTGATCTTTTGACCCGAAACCAATTCATAGTCTCTTAACACCTTTATCATTTTAATAATTGAACCTCTGTCTCCTGAGCCAAATAGAATAGTATCATCTGCATAAGACAAATGATTTATCTCCGGACTCCATTTGGGAAGGCCATAACCCTTCACGCTATCATCCCTGTGTAAATTATTTAACCCTCTGGCTAATACCTCTGCTGCAATAATAAACAGGGTTTGTTATAATGGATCACCCTGCTTCAGTCCTCTCGAGGACTGGAAAAATCCATGTGCTTTACCGTTTATTAATACTGAGTACCAATTGTTGGACATGATTCTCCATATCATATCAATGATTGCCTCTGCAAAGCCAAATTTTCTCAGAACTTTCGTTAGAAAGATCCAAGAAACTCTGTCATATGCTTTGGCCATATCCAACTTGACAACCACATTAATATTTTTGTTCCTCCGGTTAATGTCTCTGATTATTTCCTGCGCCAATAAGATATTCTCTATAATGTTCCTTCCTTTAACAAAGCCTGATTGTGTTGGTGATATAAGATTAGGTAGCACCATTACCATTCTCTCATGAACCATTCTGGATATAACTTTATTTATAAAGGAACTAAGACTTATGGGTCTTAAATCAGTGAAATGCTTTGCTGATACCTTTTTGGGTAACAACACCAAGTTTGTATGAGTTACAAACTTGGGTAGCTCTTGGCCACAAAAGAAAGCCCTCACCACTTTGGCAATATCTTCTCCAATTATCTCCCAACAGCTTTGAAAGAAATGACCAGTAAAACCATCTGGCCCACATGCGCTGCTTCCATTTAGCTCAAAAACCACTTTTTTAACTTCATCTTGATCAGGAAGCGTTGTCATTACTTGAATTTCTATATTGGTTATGCACTTAGGAATATGTTCCAGCATTGAATATTCCTCTACTCTTCTCTCTTCAGAAAATTGATCCTTATAAAATTGAACTGATGCCTCCCCAATTTCATCATTAGTAGTCAGTGTCACCCCTTGCTCTGTGATCATCTCAGCCATGTGTAATTTCTTTCTTCTACCCTTAACATATGAGTGGAAAAATTTAGTATTCTTGTCTCCATCCATGAACCACTTCATTCCCGCTTTTTGTCTCCAAAAATCCTCCTCCAAATTCAAGAATTTTTTTAATTTCGCTTCCACCTTGCTTAGTTCAGCTCTATTAGTTGCTGAAGGTTGTATCTCCAACTGCGCCTCTTTCACCTTAATGATGTCCTCAATCGTAGCAATTTGTTGAAAAATATCACCAAACACCTCTTTACTCCAAATTGACAGCGCTTTCTTGACCTTTTTCAATTTTGCATGGAATTCGATAAATGGATTTCCAGCAAAATCAACATTCCAATTCTCCTTTACTATATTCTTGAACTGTTTATGTCTACTCCAAAAGTTTAGAAATCTGAAAGGTTTGATAATAGGTTCCTCTTCTGAGTTACATATCATATGGAGCGGTGCATGATCAGACCCTTGTCTGACTAGATGATGGACCTCAGAAGAAGGAAAAACATCCAGAAAAGCTTGATTCACCAATATTCTATCCAATCTTTTGAAGATGCACGCCTCCTCAATTCTTCCATTCCACCAAGTAAATTTACTGCCCAACCATCGCACTTTAGAAAGTGCACCACTACTAATAAAAGCTGCAAAATCGATGGCTTCATTGGGAGAAAATTCTAAACCTCCCAGCTTTTCCTCCTCATTTAAAATGACATTAAAATCTCCCCCAATAATCCAAGGACATTGCACTCTCTTCGCTATACTCTCTAACTCCTCCCACAACTCCAGTCTCTCTAAAGCATTGCACCTTGCATACACAACCAATATAATAAACTCCTTATTGTTGTGTTTGAATTGGATAGTAACTTGTTGAATGGTGTCCAACAATATACTGCTCATCCACTCATCTTGCCAAAAGTACCAGATTTTGTCATTACAATTTGCTGTCGTCTTGTCAAAACCTAGTTTCATTTTATATTGTTCTAGCACTGATGGATTCTGAAAAGGCTCCATCAAGGCTATAAATGCATAATGATGTCTTCTATTCAAGTCCATTAATCTCTCAAAAGACTTTTGAGTATTGACGGACCTGATATTCCAAAAGATCATTTTTTCAATCATTGATCACTGTTGGTGCCCCTATCCCTACTGCTCCTTGTTTGTACTTGTAATGGAATAAAAGGTCTCATTTTTCTTGCACCATTTTTCAGACTGTTAGTGTGCCTTGGTGACAGATCTCTGACCTTACTGATCTGCTGTATATTAAATTTTATATCCTCGTCTTCTTCAGTATCTTTTCTCTGTTGCAGTACTTCTTCCTCTTCATCTATTAAATCTGGTCCTTTTGGAATGACTGCATCTTCACCTTGATTAATCCTTATCTCTCCTATACTTGTTTCAAATAATCTCCTTGGTGTGGTAACACTATCTCTTATTGCCATATAACTACTCCCTTCCTCACCACTTTTCAACAACAATTCCTCATTATGCACCTCATGTAAATCTTTAGATTAAGTCTCCACATGTTTTGTGATGCTGCCGCAATCCACTCCTAATTTGTGTTTGTTATGTGGTGTACTTCTTCTCTCGGTATTGTCCATTCCTTTGTTAGAAGTATTTTCCTCCAGTTCTTTGTTATTACTATTTTGCCTCCCAGGGGAATTTACTTTGGACTGTACACTCTTCTGTTCTGCCGCTGTTTCATTCACCCTCTCCACTATCTGATCTTCCCCTCGAACCAGGTTCCCTGAATCCAACAAGTTAAACTTGTTCCCTGTTGCAATTCCCACTTTGTTCCACACTTTCGCAGGTTTCTTATTTCTTCCAGCTCCCCCCCATTTTCTATGTTTTTGTTCCACGAATTCTTCTTTTCTCCCGTGATGTTGTTCACTTTCCTTCCCCTTTGTGTCATTATCTATGTTTTTATTTCTGTTGTGCTTGCCTTCCACCTTCTTGCCTTCCACCTTCTTGCCTTCATCGTATTCTGATTTCTCCCTATTTGGATGCAAATCAGGGTGAACAACATAGCATTGTTCTTCATCATGCCCTTGGATCATACAAGTCTGACAGTATTTGGGAACATAATCGTATTTGATTTTCACCCACTTTTTCACCACCTCATCAGTCTTCATCCTCATACCAATTTTAATTCTTTTTGGGAACTCTCTTAACAAGTCTACCTCCACTTTAACACGTGCACAACTAGGTCTCGTCTGATTCCTTGTTGCCATATCAACTTGTAATGGTTTGCCTACAGCCACTGCTAATGAAAATACTGCCTCTTTGCCAAAAAAAATTGGTGGAAGAGAAGGAAAAGAAATCCAAGCTATCGCAGTGGTTGTCTCCTATTCCGGATTAAACAACAGATCCCATTTCAAGGTTCTCATTGGAAAAAACCAATTATTTTGAGTAATATAGAAGGCAGGCTTAGATAACAGATGAACATAATCCTCCAATAATGTTGCCCTGATCAGAACATGTCTATTACTCAAAAGCCCTATATTACAATCTCCCTTCAGCTCACATTGTTTTGTAATGAGTTTTCTTAGATCTTGTATTTCTGGCCATCCGTACGAAAACTTTCCAATCACCGCATATTCAAGATTCTCATTTACAATCATTTGTTCCACCTCTTCTTCTTCCCATATCACTTGTGGTTCTCCATGCAAATATGTAATTGGTTTTAACGGAATGGGTTTAATATGGGTTGTTTTTGGTTTTAATTTTTCAGCATACGTGCCTCCATGAAGCTGGCCTACCTCTGTAGGAGGTTGACCTGTGGCCGTGGCGGCCATGGTAACTGGATCTATGCAGATTGATGATGACGGCTGTAGGGTTTCAAGCAGAGAAAAAAATCTTCTATCACAAATTAATTATTAACAAGTAGGTTAATCCGGATAAGATCATCAACTATGATATGAAAGTTTGCAAATTTTATATGCAATGAACTAATATAAAGTGTAGCTGACATAGTAATTGAAAACAAGTGGAATGAAAGTGCATTTCATAGTAATTTGCCAGATGAAACAACAAACACATTAATGAAGTGAATACACCTCCAATATACATTGATGAGATGGATAATTCGTGATGGATGTTGAACGCACAAGGAAAATACGCAATAAAATTCACATGGAATTATATCAAACATATAATACCAACCAAACAATATCTTTAAATATAGGTGAATCAACTAATTGCTCTTTTAAATATCTTTCTTTATGTGAGGATTTGAAAGCTCAAAATCAGTAGATAGAGATGCGCATTAATATCTAGATGTTAATGTTGCACCAATTTTGTCCAAGAAGCCATGTCTTATCGGTTGTTCAATCCCTAACAACTAATAGTACTTGACCCTTTTTTTCTTTTCCAAGTTTACCTTAAAAGGACTTCACCTAAAGGAAATTATTCTCACGTTGGTGCAACACCTAGTGAGGTCTAGCATGAAGTCATATTTTCATGTTATTTCTTGTATTATAATATGAAAGATGAGAAATCATAGCAAACATAAGAGGAACGTAATTTCAATAAATAAAGTTATATTTCAAGTAACACACAAAATAATGTTAATCAGAATCAGAAGACCATCACTCAAAGATATTCCAGCAAAATCGCTTGATATTCTCAGTTTATTGGAGAACTTTTCTCCTAAATTTAGAATAACTAACGTGTTGTGAAATCTATCATATTGATATGTGAAAATCATTACAAGTAGGACATCAAAAAGAAATTCAAAGAGAAGCTCATATATCTTTCGAGTTAGAGATTTTAGAAGAAACTTAAGTAAAAACACTGATGATTTTAAAAATTAATGAAATAATGTAAATATACAACTTTTTCGAGTGATAAACTAATTTATTGTACAATCAATATATAGGACAAGTTATAAGTCCTTACATGTTTTTTTGGCAAAATTCTTACTTGTACAAGTAGTATGTAGTGAATGAATTTTTTTTCTTCTTATTTATGATATATAAATGTGAGATATTAATGTTTTTTTTTTCCAAAAAAAGATTGATGTTATTAGAAGCTTAGGGTACGCCGCAGGTCCGTCCGTCCCTAGAGCGGGTGATGCATCTTTTTGGTGGTCTCATGTCGTAAAAAGATTGGAGCTATATCCCTTCCAAATAAAAAACTAAGCGTTCCAACTTGCAATCAGAGTATCTGAGGAAACCCTAAAACATGTCGGGCGGTTTTTTTAGGGTAATTTTTGTTGTTGATTCTGAAATTTGTTTTAGATCGAAGCTCTACTCTGCTCCGGTGATTCATTGGAAGTGTTTGTTTGTTTGTTTAGGGGACTTCTGCTGAGCAGGACACTCGCTTCTCTAATAAGCAAGCTAAGTTGTTAAAATCTCAGAAGTTCGCTCCTGAATTGGAACATCTGGTTCGTCCATTCATATAAGATATGCATTTTTTCTTCTGTGTTCCCTTTGGCTAGTCCAGTCCTCCCTCTTAGTTTTGAAATTATGTGTTTAGGTGCACATGTGGAAAGTTTTCGATTTCTGGACCCTAGAATACAAATACCCCGGTCTATCTATTTGATTATTATGTGAATTTGATAGGTGGACATGACAAAGGTCAAGATGGATGTAATGAAACCATGGATTGCTAAGCGAGTTACTGAGCTTATTGGTTTCGAAGATGAAGTGCTTATCAATTTTATTTATAGCCTTCTTGAACGAAAGGTAATTCTCTACTTTTTTTTCTTTCATTTCATTAACTTACGCTTACAAAAACAATGCTGCCATTTCAGGTAGCTAATGGCAAGGAGCTTCAAATTTCACTTACTGGATTCATGGAAAGAAACACTGGAAAATTCATGAAAGAGCTTTGGGCATTACTACTTAGTGCACAGAACAATGCCAGTGGTGTTCCTCAACAGTTCCTAGAAGCCAAAGAAGAGGAAATGAGAAACAAGAAGGTATTTCTTGCTGTTTTTCGCTTCCACAGTGCTCTTTCACTACTTCTTGCTGATAATCTTTCTTCCATCCTTTTGTTCTAGGCTGAGATGGATCGAATTGCAAACGAGATTCAGAAGAAAAAGGAGAGAGAGAACAGGGAGCTGGATCAAGAGAAAAGGAAGAAGATGGTAACTAAAATTGTGTGAAAGAGTTTTTTCAATCTAAAGTTGGGGGTTTCTTTGTTTGTATTTTGTGGTATCAGCCTGCTTCCGCAATTATTTAGGTTCATATCTTTACCTCACTCTTCTGTAGGATGATTATGACAGCAATTTGAGACAGAAAAATGCTTCACGGGAGCCAACTCCAAAACAACAGCTTCAAGTGCGCTTGATGGATGATTTAGATCCTGTTGAGAGAAACGGATCAAGAGTAAGAAACAGGTCAGGATTTCAACTAGTTCTTTTTTTAAAGAAACAATAATTTATTGAAGTGGAGCCTTGGAATTAGCCACTGAGACCCTGGACACATAATCGGCAGTTGAGAGGTTATCGTGTCCAGTCACATAGGTTACAGTTGGGCTACTATTAATAAAGAGCACTTAAATTCCATTTTAGAATTAGAAGTGAACACAAAATTCATTGTTCAAGGTTGATAAAGATTTTATTGCATATGCTAAATGTCAATGCTTATGAACTTCAATTCTTCAACATTCAATTATAGGCGACATTGTAGACCAGTGAAGAACTAGATAGCAAACCAGGTGATAATAAAATAGTTCAAAGAGAAAAAAAGAAGAGGACACCAAGAACGGGGATACCAAAAATTAAAAAAGGGAAATTCCTTGATCAGGTCTTGAATGAGACCGAAAGTAAGCTGCCCCCACCCAAATGAAAAAGGGCAAGCTAGGACTTGACATTACTAATTTACTTATTTCTGTCTTACAGCTTTCTTGTGACTTGTACTCTCTCATATTGCCGAAATCTACTGGCACATCTGCATATTTGGCTGTTCACTGTTAGTCTCAACTCCCAGCCTTTAGGAGACCCAATAAAATATGGGCAAAGAATGAAACAATTTTTCTTAGCAACTCAAATGGTGATGATAATCTGCAGTTACACCATGGATTGAGTAATTTGTAGATTCTATTTACCTGAAGTCCTTTAGTATAACCTTGGGCACTTTCTATTAATTAGATAAAAGATAAGATTTATGTCCCATAGAATTAAGTAGCACACTATGTCCACCATGCTGCAAAAATGCAGCTGTCAAGTTGGACTTCTGAATGAGTAGTGTAAAGGCACACAAGTGGTCATTCATATTGGAAAAGGGAGTTGCTAAAAAGTGGGGGTGGAGTGCTAACCTCTTTACTTAAGTGAGATAGAGTAAATGGAATGACGACACCTTGGCCCTGGAAGCTGGTCTGGAATACAAAACTCCCCCCAAAAGTTAAGGGTTTCTTTTGAACAGCCCTTCATAATGCCATCTTAACCTAGGACAACCTGAGAAAAAGAGGCATTCCAGTGGTGAACATGTGTTTTATGTGCCAAAACAACTTAGAGACTGTAAACCACTTGCTATTGCATTTCTCTGTGGCACCTGACCTTTGGACTATATTTTTGGAAATAGCTGGACAACCCCCCTCAACCTAAAACAAGCAGTTGAAGTCGGAGTTCATGGAAAGTGAACAAGACCATCAAGATGATCTGGCAGATGATCCCAGCTTGTATTTTTGGTGTTTATGTGCAGAAAGAAACAACAGATGTCATGATGGGACTTCAACTCCCAATTGGTCTCTTAGATCTAAGTGTTTGTTGAATCTTTATAGCTGGAGCAACCTTCCCTCTGAAATGATCCCCCTTCTAGATTTTATCATTTCCCTCTCAGTGTCTTAGCAGCCTCAGCTTTTGGCTTTCGGTTATTAACTCCCAGCTCTTACTTGTTTTTTTTTGCATTGTTTGGAGTTAACCATTTGATTTGTAATCTTTCATGCATCTCGTTGATGCCATTTCAATAAAACAACTTGTTTCATCAAAAAAGATAAGAAAGTAGAGTGCAATTCTGTATAGGGGGTGAAATCCTGAGATCCACGGGGTAATTCTAAATGCACATCCTTTACAAATGCTGAGGTGCAAAAACATGCGGGTAATTGTCGTTCACGCTAATAATGATAAGTTTTTACCCTTTGATCTGCATGGATCAGTGACCCTACTTTCGTGTGGAGGGAACACTCTATGTCAGTCAGGGTGCATTTTACCTATCTATACAATGGACAGAAGTGTTTGAATTATATGAAACGGAGAGGGCATATAAATAGGAACATGGAGAGTAGTAATGAAGTTTATATCCCTATAAAAGTTAATGCTGGTAAATACAAAGATAACCTGGTCTGGGGGAGGTTGAGGTATGGGTAAAGGCATTGTTTTGGATGGAGCAAAGTTAGAAGCAGTTGAGGGAGGGATGTGGTCTTTATTATGTAGAATCCCCAAGGGAGGGGTTGTTTCCTCTGTTTAGCTCTTTTTATCTTCAAAGTTTATCTGCTCACTTCCCTGCTCTGTGTGGTTCATTTCATCCTCAACATCCTTTGTGTCGTGCAGGGTCTCTAAATCCCCACGGTCAGCAGATCATTCACTCTCCCCCAGGTATAAATTTTTGTACTTGTGGCTTCCTACCCATAGAATAGCATTAGTTGAACTCCTTGGGTATTGTGCAGGAAATCAAGGTCAATCAGCAAGTCATTCTCCAATTCGAGGAGTTACTCTGGGTATTTTCTCCATTAAGCTCCTTTATTTTTTTGAATTTCTCCCTTTTGTTCGTAATTGATTGTATGTGCTTTCTACTTTTACTTTTGCTTTCACTTACTTGATGATTGTTTGTTAAGTGATATCTTTTAAAGTGAAAGGCACAGGTCACGAAGTACATCCGGATCTCTAGAAGAAAGGAGATGTCGCTCTGTTTCATCTGAAAGGGCATATCGCTCTGCACCAAAGTGTTCTGTTTCACCTCGTAGGAAACATTCACCTCGACAATCCCATTCTCCACCAAGGCATAGGCGAAGATCAACCTCTCGAGTACGTCGAAGGTCACCTTCTCCTGCAAGATACCGAAGACATTCTCCATTCCGACGTAGATCAAGGTCTCCGCTTCGACGTAGATCAAGGTCTCCGCTTCGACATAGGTCGAGGTCTCCCATTTGGCGTAGATCACGATCCCCTATATGGTGTAGGTCAAGGTCTCCAAGTAGACGCTCACCAGTGCGATACATATCAAGGTCACCTATTAAACGTCGATCACCACTTCGACGCAGAACACCATCTCCAACGCAACGTAGGTCCCCTTCTCCAGTGAGTCGGGGGTACCACCGATCTCCATTGAGTCCTCGGCAAAGTTCTCCATTCCTAGTTCAACGAAAACCCTCCATTTCTGGTAGGAAGAGATCCTTAACCCCTGCCAGAAGGTTTCTTTCATCTCAAGAATCACTTTCCCCATCACCCATTTACCGCAGGTCTCCTTCACCAATCAGAAAGAGAATATCGAAGAATGAAAGGTCACCAGTTCAATCTCTTCGAGGAAGGATAAGGTAGTGACACATATCAACTGTCATCTTTCTTAGAGATTTGTTATTGATGCTTCTTGTTGCGCTAGCTTGCCCAGTGTTGTTATCTGCCTTGTATGCTCAAGCTTGTCTTGTGTTGTCTCTGATCGTTGAAAATACTGGATTGCTTTGCCTCATAGTTGGAGTGCACAATTTTTTGATGCCTGGAGTTCCTATATCTTGCTATGCTTGATTTGATACTAATACAATATTATATAGGAGCCGTGAGAAATACTCCTCTGTTCGATATGCTTCACCAGTAAAAACTGAGGCCCATAAAGGATCCAGATCTTTGGAACGTAGACGTCCTACTTCTTCTGGGTCACCACAGAAGAGGATATATGACCGTAAGGATTCACGAGAAAAAGAGCTGCCTTTGCCGCCTCAGCTAAGCCGGTCACCATCTGTTCCAGAATCTCCACGTCGCTCTAGATCTGACTCAGAATCTCCACCAACCAAAAGGGGAAGGAGTCCTAGTGAAGATAGAGGGTATATGATTTCCTTAATAATACTGTAGTTTTGCTAGTGCTTCATGAATTTGTTTTTTCAATCTTAAATGTTTTAATGTAATTACTATAGGCCAAGGAGTACTTTGAACCGGAGGGAGATAAAGACAAGTGACTTCGACAGCCTTAGTCCAAGTAAATTGAGAGAGCAGAAAGTTAGTTCTGACATTTCTGAGAAAATCACAGATCAGAAAGAAATGAACCATTCAAGGTTAGTAATGAAAAATGCATCATTGAGAATCTAAGAAGTTATCTCATCCATGGATATTTTCGAGTAATATTTATTTTTTTCCTTTTTTTTGCTGGATTGTTGTGGTTCAGGGAGGCTTTTGAGCATAAACCTAGGTCTTCAAGAAAAATTCCCACAACACCCGATCCATATAAAGATCTTGGGAAGGGGTTTGTCGAGAAAGAATTTTCAGACATTCATAGCCGTTCAGATCGATTGGAGTCGAGAAAGCGAAATGAAGCGATTAAGAGGTTTGTTTACAATTGCTTTTCTGCATTTTGGCAAGCTTTAAATGAATATTCCTGCATGTTTTTATGTTCAGCTAGTAAAAAAGGCTCAGCCTATATTCTGACATAATGCTTGTGTTTATTTGCAGTGAAAAATTTTCAGGAACTATGGAGCACACAAAGGAACTGGATAAACAAAAGTCACCATCAACTCATAGACACTCTCATTCAGTTAAAAGGTTAAAGGAATCATATGATGGGGAGAGTGTCAAAGCAGATAAGGAAAACCTGTCTCACACAAACGATACCAAGGGCAAAGAGCTACATGTTGAGTCCGAAGCTCCCCTCACTTCATCAAAGAAAGTTGAGCAGAATGATTTAAGTAGTAATGAGGGTTCTGGTTTCGAGGAAAGTGAAAAGCGTAGAGCTAAAATTAAGGATAAAAGAAAGCATAAGAGGTCTGACAGATATGAGTCAACGTCAGATGATAGTTCTGATTCTGATGTTGAGGATAGGAAGGAGGCTAAAAAGAGAAGGAAAGAGGAGAGAAGATTGAAGAAAGAGGAGAAGCGTCGCCGGCGGGAGGAGAGGCGGCGCAGAAAGGAAGAAAGACGTTCCCAGAAACTAAAATCGAAGTCAGCTAATGCCATATCCTCGCCTTCAGATACAGATAGGAATCCTGATAATCATGCTTCTGATGATGAACATCTGAGGAAAGAGGGTCAACATGGACGTGAGATTGAGGAGTCAGAGTCCTTGCAGAAAAGACTTGAGATTGAGCTACGGGAGAAGGCTCTCGAGTCTCTTAGAGCAAAAAAGGGTGTCAGTCATTAAGATTGTTGCTTCTTTTGGACATTATTAAGCTGTCATTCTTGTCCTAATAGTCCTTTTCTTTCAGCTTGCTTTATCAATCTAGAACTGAATATTTATCGTCGATGTGTTGTTTATGCATATTTAATGTAGTCTATCTTTACCTCTGGCAGCTGAATTGCATAAAAGAGGGTTTCCTGAGCTAGTGTGTTGACTTCAACTTTATGCTGACATACCTGCTAAACCTTCTGGTAATAATTGTCTTCCCTTTCCTGGGAATGTGTTTGTTTCCTAATCCACTGGAAATATTCTTTTGGTGGCTCATTATAGCCTTGACACAAGTTCTTATTTTTTGGTCCTTTATGAATATACAAAATTGTTTTTTTTAGACTGTTTTGCTTGAAAGACATATTTAAGTGATGTTACACTTGGAAGAATACCAGGTTCAGTTCAATAACTGATCCGATTATTCATAATTTTTCTTATTTCTAAGTTGCCTTTCTTGTTAATTGGTAGATCATTATATTTTTCACTAGATGACCTCGTTGAGCAGACTTGGCAACTCCATACATGGGTCTCCAATGCAGGTGATGTGTTACCATCCTAAATTGGCTGCCTTAGATAGTAGAGTGCCCAAATGGCTGGAGTATTTACCCATAAATATAACATAAATCTCATTTAGGTCTCATGGTATTGTATGCTGATTTACTTTCTGTGTTGGCAGCTTGAATTCCTCTCCAGAATGTGTTTTGCTTTTCATGATGATCTGAGTTCCTGTTCATTTTTGTAAGTGTTTGTATCAGCAGTTGAGACAAAACTGGTTCATTGTACTGTACATGAAATCCATATAGAACTGTAGAAGTGAACCCACTCCCACCCCCCCAGCCCTGCTTTAGAACCTCGTAGAGATTATCTTCATTCTTTTTTGATTGTTCACAAAGGTATAGTTTTATATGTTATGCCAATCTTTTAATGCTGTCCGCCTGGTTATCAAATTATTCCATGCATGTAGGTGTGTGCTCGTGTATATCAGGATAACTTCTTGCATTGTTTATACCATATGCAATGAGTTCAATGTGGATCTGACTTTTATCTGAGGTGTAACCTTCTGTTTACCTCTCATATAATTCTGAAGCCACTAAATTGTTTAATATCATAAACATAAAGGTTTTCTCAAGGATTCAAGAGGAGGAATGGAAGGGAAGGTAACCAGTGAAGACTTTTATGCTTTAGTGGACAAAGGGGATGAGAGAAAACTAGGGCTAAGTTGCGCAAACTCTTCACTTTTGATGCCGAACCTGTGTCGGATTCTCCAAAAATATCCTACTTTTGGAGAATCCGACATGCACCTGTTGACATTTTTGAAGAGTCCGAAGCATTATAGAACCTGGGGAAATAAAGGGTGAACAACTAGATCTTTTGTTTTTATCCGAGGTGCATCCTTCCCTTTACCTCCCATATCATTTGGAAGAAGCTTAAATTGTTTAGTATCATAAACATGAGCATAAAGGTTTTCTCAAGGATTCTAGATTGGAAGGGATATGTAAAGGAAGTTAACATAAGCAAAAAGGTTTTCTCTAGGATTCTAGAGGAGTGGAAGGGGCCATGTAAAGAAGGTAAAACTTTTTATGCTTCGATGGACAATGGGGAAGAGAGATAATCCAGCCTGGGGGAGAGGCAAAGGGAGAACATCTGCATCTTTTGGTTTTATTCAGGTGAATGTAGTATGAAATCCGTTTTGATGTCTGAGAAGAGACGTAATAACGGCTGTCAGATTATTGTGCCATGTTTGTTATTGCATGGGGTCTTCTTTTCTTATCCACATCGGAAAGGTGCAAAGAGAGTATATATATCTTATCTGTTGAAAGGAAATACATAATTTCATAAAATTGGACAACAACAACAAATCCAATTTAATCCCACAAATATAATAAAATTGGATGAATGTTGAACTGATATCTTGTATCATAATAGGTTAAATAGTTTTCTGGAATGATAGCTTCAATTTATTCAGTGTCACCTTTCAATCCAAACTGGAGTGGTGGGAGAAGCCGTTGTTGAGTCTGTTTTCCTATTCCGAATGTTTTGTTTTACCCTAGTACTGAGCTAGTTAATTGTTCTTGTGAGCTGTGTCGTATGCGCATCATTTCCATGCTGCTCCAGATATCCTTGTGTAGGTCAATCAATAATTGTTTTTGTGAGCTGTGTCATATGTGCATCATTTCCATGCTGCTCCAGATATCCTTTTGCAGGTCAATCAATAATTAATTGTTCTTGTGAGCTGTGTAGTATGCGCATCATTTCAATGCTGCTCCAGATATCCTTGTGTAGGTATTGATGTGGAATGTCACTTGTGAAACTTGCTTTCCTATTTCCTCTAGGGAAGTCATTTTTTTGTCTTTTCATTTTTAAGGAACTTGTTCTCCTAGAGAAATGTTTTAAGAAATATTGACCCACCGAACATAGGAAAATTGGAGAACTTCATATTGAACACACCCTTAGCAATAAGGTTCAAAATTAAAGGGCCTATCACTGCTGCTCATCCCAAAATGAAGATTGATTGAATAGTTTTTTTCCCAATGTTGATCATCATCCCCGAAGTCATTACTTAATCCATTCCTTTCTTCTATTTCACGACATAGCCAATCTTTTTGGTTATTTGTTGTTATCTTGTTGACCTATCTATACCCTCTCACTAGAAAATGACAATGGGTTGCTTGAAATTTCATAATATTCTCTCGGAATTCGACGTCACCCCACTATCATCCAGGTTGTGAAAGTAACCATGTGTTCAGATTTGTTGGAGTCTCTTGGTAAAGATGGTTGCTTAAGGCGTTTTTTTTTTAGACTAGGTGAGTTTCTCAATTCCATGTGATATTTTACCCTTGAAGAGTGGATGAATGTACTAGGTGATTGGATTTGCTCGCCAAAGGTACTTGACCAGTAATGTTTCATTTTTTGAGTATAAGTGAGAAGCAACAATTGAAGAATGCAGTCAGTATTTGTATATAAAAAAAAATTGTTCGTTGTTTGGTATGGTGTTTGATGCGGAAGGGAGCTGCAAAAGGATATTTAGACCTTGTAAAAACAATACTAAACTTTGTTAGGGTTGGGAAGTGGGGAGCTATATTATAATTCCCAGTGGTTGAAACTTGAAACTAATGCAACATGGTAACAGTATGGTACTTCCTTCCTGGTGAGAAGGCTGACTTTGATTATTTAGATTTCCATGGAGGCCATAGGAATTGAACTATTATTCACCAGCATTACCACAATTGTCACCATGACGATCGCTAGAATTTAACATGACCATAATGAAGAGAGTAAAAAATGAAAGATGTTGGAATTGTTAATAAAGTGTAAGATTGTCTCATGGGCTGGACTGACCGTCCTGATCTGAGGTAAAGGGTGGTGGTAATGGTGGTTAAGAGAGGCAAGAGAGGCCAGAGACGGGGCGAGACTAAATTTTTTGTCCCGGATCACATGGTCTTGCTGGATTTTCTTTTATTTATACTATTTTGTTAGTGGTTTGCCAATGACTTATTTTGACAAAATAGCTATTGCCAACTGCCAAAACAGCCCCTGCCTCCTTAATTTTTTATTTTAATCCTCAAGTTTATTAAATTACATTTTCATCCTAATTTAAACTCTAAATACCATGTATCTTCATTTTTTTGTCTCCAATATTTATCCTCTCATTCTCTCTCTAAATTTGACAATCATCCAGTTATTGGTGTGAACTGGTTAAATATTTCGAGTATACATTTATTTACTGCTTATCGTTATAGTCATCTACTTTATAACAGGCACATTTGGTAGACTCATTTTATCTCTTGATTTAATTATTTTTTCATTCCCTCTCTCTAAAATTTCCTAATAGTGGACAAACACATGGAGGAAGAACCTTACCTTAGGCCTTTGGCATTTTAAGGAAGTACAATAGGAGGCTCAACCCAGAGATAAGCGTTTTTAAAAGTTGGCTTTAGTAAGTTTCTTAGTTTCCTTGTTTCGAACAAGGGAATCTAGGTGAAATCGGATAAGATCAAAGCCATTGAGGAGATACCAAATGTTCTCACAGATACGAAGGCGATGCAAAGACTGATTGGTGGGCTGACAGCTCCGGGTAGGTTCATATCAAGGTTTTTGGAATAGCACCCCAAGTCCCAGTTTTTCTCTTTTAAAAAAGAATAACTTTGATGGACACCAAAATGCCAATAGGCCTTGGCCCTTGAGGGACCTTAAAAACTATGTTGAAATCCTCCCCTATTCTCAAAGACAATAAACGAGGAGCAACTTTTGTTATACTTGGCCATGTTCCAAGTCGTGATTAGTGCCATCTTGATTTGAGAATAAGAATGTATGCAATCTCCGGTATATTATGTAAGTAGAATTTTATCAGATGTTGAAATTCGATATTTGATGAGTGGTAGATTTCCACTCATTCAAACTCCTTTTAGTTCAACAATTAGTGCCCTCAATGCCTATTTATGTCCTCATATAATGATATTATGATGTTTTGTAGCCATGAAGGCTAAAGGACAAGGCGAGGATGAATCTATAAAAAATAGGCCAAAAACATTGAAAATAGTGTAAAATTCCAGCCAAGGATCGCCTAACTCAAAGGGCGGATCGCCAAATAGCATGATCTCTGCCAAAATTGACAGTGTTCAATGATAAAGTACCAAACCAAGTCGGCGAAGTAAGAATAACTTTGTGATCCACCGAATGTGAAAAGGCAAGCACATTTCATCGCCGGAAGTGACAGATTGCTGAGCCAAAATAAGGGCTAAACTAGGTGAACAAGGTGGAAATCGGCGATTCGCCCAATGTGAAAAGGCTGACTCAATTGAGTTCGCCGACAGAGGTTCAAACACTTGAAGCCTGAAGTCAAGAAAAGGCGACCTGAAGAATAGAACAACGATTCGCCAATCGTGTTCGGCGAGGCCGACTAATGTCGCCGAATAGGTCACACATGGAATTTCGGATTAAATTTTGGGAAAATTATAAATATCCCAAAGGAGAGAAAATAGATGACGATTCTAATCTTGATACTACACTTTTTACTGATTCTAATTTAGGAGATTAAGAAATTGACTTTTTCTACCTTTCTCTTAGTTTTGGGGTTGGAACACTCTTGTAATTGACATTTGAGGGTTGAATTTGATGTGGGTGTTGAAATTATTGTTTATCATCAACACGTTAATGGCCGAAAACATCATTGGTATAACTTCTCTTCCTTTTATGATGCTTGGTTAAAACCCCAAATCTAGAGGTGTGATTATGGGGTTGGGTGTTGATTTAATTTAGTGGGTCTTGTGTCTTGCTCTGTTTTACTGTTGTTCATCCATGAATTTGAGTTATTTAGCATGGAGTCAACTTATGAGTTCAGGTGGTCAACTTAAGCCTAACCTAGATCTTATATTGAAGCTCTAAGATCAATTGAAGTGAGTAAATAGCTAAATGCTTGCCATTTAGTTTTGATTTCAATAGTTTGCTCGAAAGAGATACACCAAATCTGCTGGAAAGAGAGATTTTAGTAAGGTATTGGGTTGATTTGTGATTTACATAGATACGACGGAAAGGAGATTCTATGATATGATGGTTTGAGATGGAAAGAAGATTTGTGTCATTGAAGATTACTTAGCTTATCCATGTTTGTCTAGCATTAATGAGCAAGCACTTGTACCCTTACCTGCCATTAAGTCAAACTTTAATTTGAGAATGTTATGAGATGCGGAAAAGGATGCCATATTAGCTTCTGAAACGATGTACCTTTTACTAACAATGTGTTCAACTAAAGGGAATTGCCTTAACATACATTTTACTAGTTATCACATCTCTACAAAGAGTTATGCCCGCACACTCCTCTCTACTACAAGCTAAGGAATTGCGATTATAAGTCGTTGGTAAATGGTAATACAACTCTTTACCATAGCTAGAAACAAAGAATTGAAAGTAGAAGATCCTTACCTTGAAGCTATTGCTATGTAGTATGTACCATCACTCTAATAGCAACCCCACTATCCGCTCACAAACCACAATGCATTGCCAGACTAGTTTTAACTTATATAATTCTTCTTATACAAAATTATTTTATTTTTATATTCTTTTGCTTCCAATGAATTTTACTTTATTCTATCATAAAAAGGATTATAGTATTGATTTTTACAAGACTAATCAAATTTATTAATTATATTTTTAAAATTTTAACTTAACTATCATTACTTTATAAAGTTTTTTAATGAAAAAATTATTATTAAATAAAAATAATAAATCTATCTTAATTTTGTTGAAAATAAATAAATAAACTAATAAAATGAAAAATTATAAATGTATTATAAATCCATTGCATTGTGTGGATTATCCATTAGATTTATTCAAAAATTAATTGGATTCATGTATGAGTGCTTCCAAGGTGATAAGAACCTTAAGGGATAACTATGTATCTACTAGTTTGGTGACCTTTGGGAGTGATATCTCAACACTATAAATAGAGATATCACTCACCATTTGGAATACACACTTGAATAAGAAGAAAAGTTCTCTCTTCTATCTACATTTCTTGCATTTTTCTCTCTATAATTATATTATTCTGAGCTTGATTTAATAACACGTTATCAGTACAAATATTCTCGTTTTAAGCCAACCACTCCTCCGAAATTTTGAGCTAAATGATGTTGGTAAGTATCACAAAAACAGGTAATCAGTAACAGGTATCTTGAAGAGAAAAATAAATAAATCAAAGTGCTATTATTAATTGCTCTAATCTATCATTGGTTATTTATTCAATTATTATGTATGAATATCGATATTACATAGCCTTTTTATTTTAAGACTGTTTTCTGATTGTTAGGTTTGGAAAATTACCTCTGAACAATGTGCTACTTTTCTTTCACTTTGATTGTCACTGTAATGGTATTAAGGTTTGGAGAAAGAAAAAGTTATCACTAAAAGATAGAAGCAATGTTTGTTATATTACTGTCCAAGCATGTTGGATCAAGATTTCATTGGGACTTATGTTTTCTTATGTATATAATTCTTGAGCAGTAATACTTTTAAAGAGTTTGAGATTGGTCTATTGCACTTCCTAAGGTAAGGAGAGTTGGTCACAAATTGATTCATTTTTGGACTGAAATATATGATATTGATTGAAGGGTAAGACGATGGATTCAAGTCTCATCGCACCAAAAAGGTAAGACATCAGGTAAAGTCCGGATGAACATAATGAAAAAATGTTTGAGGATATGACGGTAGATTCAAGTTTATCGCACCAAGAGGGTAAGACATCAATTTGAGTTTTGATGCACTATGATGATTAGAAATTGGGTTCTAATCTCATAGAATCATGACCTAACGTACCTTATATGGATAAGACATTAAGTTTGAGTCTCAATGTACCATATTGATGATAAAATGATGACTAAGGCAAAAATAATATATTTTTGATGAAAAGTCTTGAAATTCGTCCCATTGAATTTTCTCCATTCCTTGAAAAGAATGTGGTAGCAATGTGTGATAACTTTTAAACCCGCTAGTTGATTTGCTCCATTCTATCGTATGAATGTGGTAGAGATGAATAATAAGTCTGAAAGAGGACAAATGATTGAATGTATGAATAAGGGCGTGGAGGGACATAATTATAATAGTTATCATTGTGGTAATTATAAAAGGAAGAATAATATGAGTTTTTCAAATAGTCCTTCAAATTGTGAAAATAATTTTATCATCAAAATGGTATAAAAGGTCATTGGACACGCGGTTATCGTGCGACCTAATTTGATAAGTTTGTAAATGAAAGAATATAAAGTGATAGTGCACTTTATATTTTAAAGTGATGTTGAGGTGGGTCATATAAATATGTCGAATATAAAGGTATGACATGTATAAATGGTTATGGTCAACTTATGAAGAGATTGTGACTTGTAGTAAACATCATGAATGTTTGCCTATTCTTTAAAGTGAATGTGTCAAAATATGAATGAGAACATATTCATGTATGGTTGAAGATATGCCACAACTCACCTCTACGAGAGATTTGAGAGAAATAAATAAATTATATTTGGCAGGAATAACCAATGGTCGTGTATGTTTATACGTCAAAAATATTATGATATGTTTATTGTGAACTACCGAAAGGGTAAAATAAAGAAATAATTCTTGCCTATAAAGGTTGTGGCCATGATCAAAATAATATTATTGTGTGGAAATACAAATTTATCATTAGTTGTGTACCTATGGTACAATAAAAGTAAAGCAAGAAACATGTCTTGCTCGTAATATTTTGACAATGACAATAATAATATAATTTTCTCCTTGAAGGAGATGTTCACCATATGGATGGTGTCAAGGAATATGTGATAGTACACAAAATTAATTGCAAGCTCTAACTAGTTGTGTTATTACCAGAGGAATAATATTGGGGTTGTAGTAAGTCCCAAAATAAACTTTTTAATTTTGGATGAATTGAAAAGAAATATTGAGACTATAAATTATGAAAAGATTTAATATCTTCAGATTACTACAACCGAAGCGGGTTATAAATATTTATGTAAAAGATTGCCCATTTTTTCCTCTTGTTTGTTGCACATAAACATGCTGATGAAATCACATGCAAAAGTAAACTATAAGTGTACTGGAATAAAGATCAGTTGGCATGATCGGATGGCCATTCCGATTAAAATATGATGAAAAAATAATTGAGAATTCACATAGTTATATACTGAAGAAATAAAATATTCTTTAAGAATTCTCTTGTGTTGCTTATTCTCATAATAAAATTAGTATAAATTATAAAAATATACTACTTAAGACTTTTATTAACAATATATACACATACTTTTATTTAATTACAAACGTAGTTTATAAATTACCTACATAGAAGATTAATTAATTTTTTATTTTAATTTAATTATTTAATTGCAATTTTCTTCTCTCCTCTTTTTGGGATTATGTGCCTTACTTATCTCCTCAATTAGAGTTCTTAATATAAACGTTTCTGTCTTTTCAAATATTGTTTTATTTTCTTCCTTTTTTATTTAATCAATGTAAAGTAAAAACTTTTTATGTTTCCAATAATTCACTTTTTTCTAAATTTTCATTGAGAGAAATTTCAGTCATTGTCCTTCTCTCTTCTGTTCATATTCATCGGTTAATCACTTGCACCATTTTTTTAATTTCCGCTTAAGTTCATCATTCAAGATTATGTTTTCATAGTTCGGTTAAAATTTGAGGAGGAAGCCCAGAAAAAGTTTTAGGCTTAACAAATCAATTATAGTTGTTGGTTGGAGATCCAATGACAATTGTTGATGAATCATTGTAGGTATATTGTATTTATTTAATAGTTTGGTACTATAAAATGTTTGGATTCTGATTATTGCTCTATTTTTTTTTATAGTGATTGTGGTTTGAATACTTGTGCTTTCACAGAGTTTGTTTGTTGAGGAGATATGAATATTTCAACGTCAATTTTTTATGCTGCACATTTTCATTGGAGATATGAAGCATTACTTTGGATCTACGAAAAGAGGAAGATTGACACTGATATTGTTAGTGAAAGTGAATCAACTGAAAGTGGCGGTCAGTTGATTTGGAAAGGGAGGGATTGAAAAGAGCATGTTATGTTAAGAAATAATTTTATAAAATATGGTTATTGAATTGTTGTTCTTTGTAAAATGTTATTATTACACTTTTGGATATCAGATTAATTACTATTTTCAATCAGTTTTGGTGTTTATTTTGTGTTGAATTAACTCACAAATACTTTAATTGGTATTTTCCATCAGAT
Organism: Solanum tuberosum; assembly: GCF_000226075.1. NCBI lineage: Eukaryota > Viridiplantae > Streptophyta > Magnoliopsida > Solanales > Solanaceae > Solanum > Solanum tuberosum. The sequence continues at coordinate 148,531 of NW_006239303.1, read as the reverse complement.
TTTGGTGTTTTTTTTGTATTTCGATATGTTTTGGTTCTTAGTTGTTTGTGTATATATTGTCAAGTTTAATAGTTCATTGTGTGAGGTTAGTATATTATATCAACAATTCAACCATTAATATAATAGGCAGAACAGTAATGTACTTTCGATCAGTTTTGGTACCTATATTGTATTTAATTAACTAAAAGATACTTTAATTGGCATGTTCAGTTATTCTTGATTAGTTTTAGTGTTTTTATGTATTTTGATCAGTTTAGATTCTTAATTGTTTGTGTATATGGTTTCAAGATATTGTGTTCATTGTTGTGTCAAACCACCTCTTTTAAGTTAATTAGTTGTATAGATATCATTGTATGAGGTTGGTATATTATACCAACAATTCAGCCATTAATATACTACCGCTTACATTTTACACTAATATTACGAAGAATATTTCAGTTTGGTGCTTATATTGTGGTTAATTAACTGACAGATACATACAATTTGTTTATGTATATATTGTCAAAATGTGTCATTGTGCTGTCAAAATATTTTGTTTAAGCTAATTAGTTGTTTTACATATTCATCATGTGAGGTTGATATATAATAACAACAATTTAGGCATTATATATCACCAATTAATTTAAACATCAGTAACTATGTCACCAAGAAAATAACAATGTATTAAACCACTATACTATTACCAATGTTACAACAGTAATTACACCAATATTATGAACTGAGCCTTTGAACTAGCCAATCTATTTTAAATATTACATTAATATTACGTAAATCATACAAATAATAGTTTTGCGCAACAACTTTTTCACAATTTTTTTTTATACAAAACAAGTAAACACCAACGATCAATACACCAATAATATGAATTAGCCAATCAACATTAACCCAATATTGTTTAAACTGCAATTAACATTCATTAAAAACATCTATATTTCAACAAAAATCCAAAAGATTCAAATATATACTTGTTTAAACAAAAAAAACACCAATGTTAATTTTGAGCCGCAAATTTGGGGCAATTTTTTTTGTTATACCCCACGCAAATTTGGGGTATTTTTTTTTGTTATACCCCGATGTACCACATTTATTATGAGTGACTTTACACCTTTTGAATTTTCCTTCGTCGAATCTCTTCTTACGATCGTTATTTGATGGTCTGCCTGGTTGTTTTCTTGCAATTGGTGGTAACATTGTCTCTTCTATAACATGTGATGGAATATTCAAAGTGCTTTTGCAAGGCAATTGTTCAAATGAGATTGCACAAGTATCTTGATAATTCTTATTACTATATAGGTTGAACAGTAATCTTCACGATGTTGTTTCTAGTAGCAACTGCATGACTACAAGAAATCTCATCATGCTGAAATCTTCCACAACTACCCATTCAAGTATTTAGACATACAGTAAATTTTTTTGCACCATTTATAACTCTACGAAGATATTTTGTTGATGTGCATACCTTCATTTGAAACCATACTAAATTAGTAATTATAAAAATTTAACATTCTATATTAATTACACCAGAAAGTAGATATATAGAAACATCATAAAAGTTGATGTTTATATATTTCAATTACACAAGAAAATACACTATCTAATATACAAATACATGAACTCAAAAACTAACACGTTAGTTGGTGTTTATACAACAAATCACATACACCATATAAAATACCAATAGATGAACCAAATAAATAACAAGTTAGTCGGTGTTTACATACATCACTTGCACCAGAAAAATACACTATCAATTACACCAAAATTACATCCACTGTCTATTACATCAGAAAAATAAACTATCAACCACACCAAATCACACACTATCTAATATATCAATATATGGACCAAAAAATGAATACATTAGTTGGTGTTTACATACGTCAATTACACCAGAAAATACACTATCTAATATATCAATAGATGAACCAAAAAAATAACACGTTATTTGGCTATTATATACGTCATAAAATATATAAATACACCAGATCATAAACCAAAAAATAATAACGAAATTTGGTGTTGATTAACAGTCTATATACACTATCAATTGCATCAAATCAGCTACAACAAATACAATATCAATTACACCTAATCATCTAATAAAAAAGTACTCACGAAATTTTGGCATTAATACACCAATTTCGTCAATACACCAACAACAAATATAATATCAATTTTACCAATTAATACACAAAAATAAAATCACGAATTTCATTTTATAATCAATTAATACCATCACAATACACCAAAACAAATACAAACAGATTATAACAACATAACTTACGATATCAATACACAATCATATACAATTATAATTTGGGAATTGGGACCCGACTATAATTATTAACAAAGTAATTAAACCTTCTAATCAACCCAAATCCAATCACACAAATTGATTTTGTTCAGTGACATAAAATACACCATCATATACAATATTAATAGGTTTAGATTGCAGACTAAAATTCATTCATGATTTATTACACATACCTGACGCGTCCCATCGTTCTTTGTGTTGAATTAGAATCGAAACACTATTGGTATTCATAATTGTACAATCTTTCAAAATAGGGAGGTAGAGAGTTTTATTTTGATTAAAAAACATTTTTTTTTAATTTGAGAGAATTGTGTAACTAATTTGAGTAAATCATGGAATGTAAAAGATTGGGAGAAAATCAGGGAGGTTGAGAATATCGTGGCTCATTAATACCACGATTTCTGTTTTTTTATTTATTGATTTTTTTAATTAATATTATTTCCTATTTTTGAAAAAAACTATTGCTATGTTGGTGAAAATTAAAACTATTGTTATGTAGTGGTAATTAATGTACCATATTTGTATAGTTCAATTTTTTGCCCTAAAATTATCATTGTACCATCTAAGGTTGGGATTGTATTCCCTGAAATTATTTGGAACATATAAAAAGGTGAATATGGGCCCATTCACCTATCATGTGGATCATTTGCAATTATATGATAGATGCATCTATGTGATGGTTACATGTGCTCTGTTGTTAACTTACAAATTGGTGTTTGTAAGGTTGTTTGCTCAAATTGTTAAATTAAGAGCACAGTTCCAAACTATGAAATTATACTGATAATGTTGGTTGGTTTACAGAAATTGTATGTCTCCAATTATAGCTAAATCATTAATCATGAGAACAAACTCCCAAAAAGAAATTTGGTATGAGATGAATTTATTTAACATGTAACGACGCTTGTACGCATCAAGCCAGCAAAGGTCCCCTATCAAAATTGATTCAGGGTCAGGAACCAAATAATTTTCATCTAAAATGTTGAATGTGCGATTATGATTTTAGTTGCTCCACCACACACAAATATGAATTCCCAAATAAGGTTCGGATGAATGTTAGATTTTCTAACATTAGGGGGAGAGATGATTTACAACTGAAAATTATGTGTGAGGTTTAATTATGAATTATCTAGATCCTCGTTAAAAAAATATGTGAACTTGAAGTTCAAGTGATAATTCATTTGCATAATGTTCCAAATCAATTGCCAGATGAATTTACTGACCCTATGATATAATTCAACTACAAATGCTCCAATGAGAAGTCCTTGAAGGATAGAATCTATGATACGCTTGAAGTGTAATAGACCAATTGGTTCCAAATGTAAAATTTCTTGAAGAAGGAGAGGAACAAATGATCAATATAGTCATGATAATGAAGCAAGTGCTATAAAAGAGCACCACGACAAAAAGTTCAAGTACCTGAAAAATGAAGAGATCTTGATAAGTTATGTCATATTGGAATCAATATCAAATAACCGTCGACGGTATTTTTGATATGAAGTAGCGCTCAATGATATAAATTGTTACGAGGACTTTGAATTCAAATATGTCATATAGTGGACAAATAAATGATTGACCAAGTAAAATGGATAATTCCAGTATATTTTGTTTCACTTAGAAAAAGCGATGTTTTGGATTGATGGTCTATAAGTCAAGGTATAATATCAGTGGGGTACAAATAAATTATTATGCGATGGTATAACCGTAAGATATCAAGTATGACTTATGCCTTGGGGCATAAAGGTTTGTCGCAAAAATTTTGACATTATTGGAGATGTTTTCTCCTATGGTGGATGCAATGAGATTTGTTTTGATCTGGCAATATATGAAAACTTGAATGCATATAATGAATAATTATCATGTCTAGCTAGACAATACTGAAAGTTATATGAAAATCCTTGAAGCAATCAAGGAAACATATAAAAATTTGAAAGAAACTTTTTAAATAAAGCTTCAAGAATCCTTATATGGATTGAAATAATCAAGGAAGAAAATGGTACAAAAAGAATGACCCTAATTGTCGTTGTATTTATATGAAAAGGTCAGGATCTGAATTTGTTATAATAGTTTTGTATGTTGATAACTTGAACATTATTAACACTCTTAAAGAGCTTTCAAAAGCTGTTGAGTGTTTGAGAATGGAATCTAAAATATCTTGACCTACATATTAAATTTGACGAATGAAATATTTGTCCATCAATCAACATACACAGAAAAGTTTTGATGCAATTTTATATGGATAAATCACATTCATTGAGTATCCCAAATGATTATGAGATCGCTTGACATAAATAAAGATTCATTTTTATCTCAAAAGAATGATGAAGATCTTCTTGGTGATGAAATTCCATATCTTAGTGCAATCGGGGTACTAATGCATCTTGCTAACAATACTAGATATATCTATTTTGCTGTAAATTTACTAGAAAGATTCAGTTTCTCTCCAACAAAAAGACATTGAAATGGTGTTAAACACATACTTGAATATCTTCGAGGGACCATAGACATGGATTTATTCTATTCCGATGAATTCAAGTCAGAACTGATTGGTTATGCAGATGCAGAATATTTATCTGATCCACATAAAGCTCGATCTCAAACACGCTATTTGTTTACATGTGGAGGCACAATAATATTTTGGCGATCAATGAAGCAAACATTGATAATCACTTCTTCAAACCATGTAAAATAATAGCCCTCTATGAAGCAAGTCGAGAGCGCGTTTGGTTGAGATCAATGACACATCATATTCAGAAAATGTGTGGTTTTTCTTTGAAAAAGAATATACCAACCACAATGTACGAAGATAATCAACTGCAAATGAAAGTGTCCAAAAGATGATTGTTGCTATGAACAAGTTGAATGAGCAATTTACTTGCAGCAACGAGGTCACGAATAGAGTGATTTTCAAGAATGTATTCGGCTAAGCTCAAAGCCTCATTTCATATCCATGAAATCATAAAATGATATATTAGAAATTAGTTCAATCATGCAACAACTTCGTGGATATGATTTGATCACAAAGACACTGTCAATATTTGAGAAGTTGGTATATAAGATTCAATGACATCATCATAAGAAATTAAGTGATGTTTTGATCAGGAGGAGTATAATACACGTTGCACTCTTTTTTTCTTGACCGATGTTTTGTCCCACTGAATTTTCCATTAGATTTATTCAAGAATAAATAGTTTCATGTATGGGTGCTTTCAAGGTGATAAGAACCATAAGGGATAACTATGTATCTACTAGTTTGGTGACCTTTGAGAGTGATATATCAACACTATAAATAGAGATATCACTCACCATTTGGAATACATATTTGAATAAGAAGAAAAGTTCTCTCTTCTATCAACATTTCTTGTATTCTTCTCTCTATAATTATATTATTCCGATCTTGATTTAATAACAAAATGAACGTGTTCTTTAACTATACTATGTAGGGAAAAGGGACAAATATACCCCCGAACTATCATTAATGGTATGTCAATACCCTCCGTTATACTTTAAGGTTGTATATGCCCTTACCGTCATTCTTTTGGGTTGTATATATCCTTGAATCTAACGGATGGACACGTGGAATCATCTAAATGATTTACCCGATTTTATTTATTTTTTACCCAAAAATTAAAAATCCACCCGACCCACAATCAAAATGGGTGGTGCCAAAATCCACTCTTCATTTTCATCAAAAATCATCCCTTTATTCTTCTCAACCCACCATAACCATGGAATCAAGAACTCATCTTTCAAGGAAGAAGATGACTTGTTCACTAAAACTATTATTTTCTTCACTTTCACTAACATCCCTGCCAGTTATGTCAATCTTGTGTCTTTCAAATTTTTTAAATCTGTAGCTTTATGCTTGCTAAACAAAAAAAAAAATCATCTTCATTTAGCACAATAGGAATCTAGGTTATTGGGTGTTTTATACATCATCTATTTCAAAAATATTTTCAACACATTTCAATAATAACAAATCAATTTGAGATTGAATTTTTTGATTTAATTGTAGACCCACTTTAAAGCTTGAAGCTTTGTCCATCAATGGTGATAGTATTTTCTCAAACCCTTTCAACAAATAATAAATTGATTTGAACAAAAAAAAATGAAATTGATTTCTTGATTTTGATTGAAATAATATGCTTCTAGGTTTTTGTTTGTGAGATTTGGAAAATGAATTGAAGAACATTTTTCCTTTAATTTGATTTTTAATGAAGATGAAAAGCTATGTTTTTTTATTTTAGTTTTAAATGTCATGATATTTTAATTTGGGCCATGGGTGGGTAAAGTATAGAAAATGGGTGGGTTTTCAATTTTTTTGGATAAATAAATAAATAAAATCGGGTAAATCATTTAGATGATGCCACGTGTCCATCCGTTAGATTCAAGGATATATACAACCCAAAAGAATGACGGTAAGGGCATATACAACCTTAAAGTATAACGGAGGGTATTGACATACCATTTATGATAGTTCGGGGGTATATTTGTCCCTTTTCCCTACTATGTAATATAAGTGGACTATAAAGTTTAAGTGGGTCCCAAGAGGCTGTAGGAATTTTGAGACCCACAATTCTAACTTTACTACAGAATGGAATAATTAACAACTTTGAGGCTCTTTTAATGAGTTAAATTAGGTTGTACTATCCTTTATTCATGATATACAAAAGACAACAACATATATAAATAATAAAAATAAATACCAACAGTATCCTTTAAGTAGCTGGTTAAGCTTAGGCTTTTAGAGCAATCAAATAGAAGTGCATTTTTAAAAGCATAAATGTACAAGCACAACAATGCAAACACTAAAGAAAACTCCTAAAATAACCCCTAGCCCAAGGTAAACAAGCAGCTCAATTTTCCTTTCTATATAGGTAGTAAAGTAAAGTAAAGTAAATATATAGAGAAAAGACATAAAGTGATACCTGAACTTGTCTCAAATTTTCAAAAAAAACTCTTTAACTATGTGGGCGTCCTATTAACTCACTAAACAATCTTGAATTGAAATTATTACATCATTTTTGTCCACCTTACATAGAGTGTGTGTGCACTCTCTCAAAGAGAGTGAGCAACCTAAAATAACTAATATAATTTTATTTTACAGGTATTTTATTATAAAATATATTTTCTTATTATTTTATTCCTTATTAGTTTTTCTCATTCTTTCTTCTTACTTCTTCAAAAATTCATTGGCATCTCCATTGAAGCTTCTCACTTTCAATGTCACCATTTTACCACAACTTCACATTTTATTTTATCTTTTACTATTATTAGTTTTACTCTCTTAATTTTAAAACTTTATCTAAATATTTTCTTACATTTCGAACAATTGAATAAACCCATTAGATTTCAAGATGATTAGGAGGTATCATATAGTTTTTTTTTATCCGATTTCAACCAAGTTCTTTCAATTTTCGAAAAATTCATTGATTCTTTTAAAACTATCATTTCTAATTTTGAAGTTAGATGAAAATGAGTATTTGATGATACCTTCAAAATTTTAAATTTTCTTAGAAAAAGAATTAGTTTTGTTATCAATAATTCAATAAAATCTAGAAAATAGTATGATTTCTTTCTTATAAAAAATCACTGAACTAAATAATTTGATTAGAGAAGAAGAAGGAAAAAAAAAAGGAAAAAAAAGGGAGTGGGGTTCAACAAAAAAAATTATTTTTAATTAAATTAACACATGTCATGTAATGATTGGTGTGTGAACACACTTGCTTCTTAAAATCTGGGTTGATCGAAAAATGATATAATAATATCAGATCATAATTGTTTAGTGGGGTAATAGGACGGTTGTAAAGTTAAGGTCTTTTTAAAAATTCGGGTCAACTTCAATGTTAATTTTATGTCTTTTCTCAAATATATATTAGTTGTACATATGAAGAAATAATGTAATCCATTAAAATATTAATAAATTATAAAAATCTTATAAAATTGATACATACACTTATATATCCTAACTAAATAATTTTTTAAAATTATCAAGGCATTTTTGGGAAGCCAATAGAAAATATATTTTTATCAAATTCTAATTTAATTGGGTGTTTCTGAATGTGGGGGTAGTATAATAAAACTCTCAAATTTAGAATCATAAGACTGACACAGATGGCAATAGATAACCTCGGATGTTACGTCCTTCCCCCCATTAAAACCATTTATCCTCGAATGAATAATCATCTTCTTGGGGCTGAGTCTTAGGATTGTGGCAAAATTTTGACAGAGATTCCTCTAAAATGGAATATCGAAAATCGTAAAACTCAAAAAGTTCAACAAGGCACATCACAAGGTGATACAATGCATAATCAACTCTCCATACAATCATATCTCAAAAATACATGTACTCATCTTATTTCTTATTGCATACTAAAAGGCATCGAAACCTCTAAGAAACAACTCACCTCATATCTCCATAAATTAGTCTATCATGCCTTCAATCTAAATATCAATCCAACATTTGGTGCCACCCTTAACCCTGAGGCAACCCAACTGAACGTGTAGGCTACTGGCGCATGCATGCCACATACACCCAATAAATACAAATAAGTATACATCTTGACTTACTTGAAGTCCTTGGACGACAAGGCCATAATCAGATAATCTTGAAACAATAGTAATTCACCTAACCCAATATTTCACAATACAAAATACACATCCTTATGCGGTTGACAAGACCATCATGGTGTTTATAGTGCTATCGATTCCACCATGACATTTCTAATCACAATAAATGCATATAAAGGGAAACAAGGTCATCATGTTGATAGTACAAAAGTAATCAGGCTAACACAACTGATAACAAACAATTATACAATCATCAGTCTGCAAACCTCTACACTTGGCCAGGATAGGACCCCATCCTACTCATCAACTGTACAAAATGAAAGACTTAACAAACCTCTAGATTTGGAAACTCCAGAAGAAGTAGAGTTGACCAATTAGTCTGTTGGAGTTCGAGTACATTACTAAGAAGGCTTGTCTACATGTATATCATGACCAGTAGGCATTAGTGGAGTGCTCCAACGCTCGGAAAGTCAGGACGAGGTAATGTACAAAGTGCAAGGTGAAAATAATGTCATAAAGTATTGTGTGTGGATGGAGGGGAAAAACACAATCTAAGTACACCTACCTGCTCCTGAATCTGTGAAATACTTATGATGATATTAAAGGCAGTGTAAATACTCAGACATGGAGTTAGAGGGTAGTTTGAATCTTTTCACTAGATCTTGACTTAAACTTATAATTTATAGTAACTAATTTCATAGTCAACACAATAGAATCGACTAGTTGATATCATACTATAACGAACGTACACAGGGAGGAAAGTCAAGGATATAATTTAATAGCTGACACCACTCATACAACAATAATCTAACAAGAACATAATCAGATTAGTACAAGCTTGGCAGATACAATTAATATGTAATTCAACTCACTGATGTGAGACAAAAAATATATCTATTTAATCATTATTTGCTTCACATTTAATCTTCTCATAATCATTTTTGAACATGAAGTTTATGAATTATTCTTATGTTTCTCATTATAGTTATTGAACATGAATTTTATCAATTATTCTTATATTGGGCATGATATTTATAGGATTAAAATGGTGTGGAGATGAATAAATTTGAAGCCTTCAAGGCTGTCCAATCAGCATCTACATCAGCCATGTGCTCTTTTTCATGCTCCTCTACTTGAGTGGATAATGCATCAATACATTCTCCCTATACCCACAAAGTCTGCCTGTGCCCTCACATCTCCTCCCGAAGAGGTACAAGGGCAACCTCTATGTCATGGTCAATCATAGAAGGTACTTGAGCCTCTAATCGTTAAGCTTAGCCATCATGGCAATCTCTAGAGCAATGATTGAACTCAGATTCAGCCTCTCTCTAGCAATGATAGACCCTAACAGAGTATCTTTGGGGTGGCGGATAACGTAATTCATTCTGCGACGATATCAATGAGCTACATATGAATCCAAACCAGTATCTCGCAGTGATGTGTATATCATTCTTTTCAATTACTACCCCCTCCACAATCCAAGGAGGTGTAGTCTCACAAAACAATGGGGTAAGGAAACCCCTCAACTTATCTAAGATCCTCTTGAGTTTAGTGGCCAACTCATGATGAATTCACACCGTGCAGTCCAAGGCATTAGTAATATTTCTCTCGCTACACTTCATTTTCCTTCCCCGAATTTCAATAGGGTCAAGACAACCCATTTTCTTCTTACCTCTTGGTATGGATTGTTCATACACATCATAAAATTACCTAACCCAAGTGTGAACGTGATGAGTTGGTATTCTAACAATTCATTAAATTTGAATTTATGAATTATTGCTATGTTTTAATGCTAATCAAGGGGGTTTTAGGCCCTACTTTTCTTTTGTATAGGCATTCCTTAGAATATTCAAGTATGATGGATTTGAATCTTAAAATCATTAAAGCACACCGGTGAAAGAACCAACGTCCTATAGGAGCCAGTTGATGTCTCATCGGCTAAACACTAGCTTCATGGGAGAAAGACTTCCTTCACTTCTGTGACTCATTTGGCACTGCAAAATTCTCGGCTGGGTTCCACCAATTCCAAAGCAGGTGTTACTGAAGAAATCGTAGTGATGCGATTGGTGCTACACAAATTTGGATCAACGTTCTACTGGTCCAACACAAGTTGAAGAGCGTAAGCTTAAGGGAGAAACTGCACTTGAAGGATAAACTGATTCTTTTGGAAGGTTTTAAGAATATTTTAGGGATTTGCATAATAATGTATCTTTCTTCTTCTCAATTGAGAATAGTATAGGGAGTGACACTTTTTAATAGTGATAGAAAATTCAAATTTGCATTATTCTAAGCTTGGATCTCAGATTTTGATAATCAAATTAGGTTGAAATGGAATTTTCCTACATGAGTATTATCTTTATTTCATCTATTATGTGCAACTAGATCTGTAGCTAGGGGTGTGTCTGCATGATGTTGGTGTAAAATTCAATGGGTGTTGATTAATTATTCCTAAAATCGATTGTTATGCATGGATCTAGAGTTGTGTTGAAGTTTTAATCTAAAAATTAGTGGTTGCAAATATTGATTGATCCCTCTAATACAATTTTGGTTTCAGAAAGCAAAATGGAGTTGTGTAAAACTCAATAGTGAGGACTTGGTGAAATTAGTCTATGGATTTGAGCTAGAGATAGGATATTTTGATTATTTTCCCATTTAGTCATATGAGCTAGAGATAATCTATCTACTCAAGCAATGTTTGGTGTTTTATTGATAATGGTTTTGGAGTTCGAGAGAATCGAAAGAAATATGTTTAGCAGCTCGTCGAAAGTAGCCTAGACCAAATGCTATCCAAGCATCAATTGATTTAGTTGTGATTAATCTTTACTTATTATGGCGAAACCCCATCGCAACACACACACCCCTCAATTCGTTAGTTTGTTTCGGGTTACAAAATCAATTTGATAATATGTTCGTGTGTTGAATATGGTTGTTCCTTGGCAAATTTAAGTCTTGATTTCTATCAATACCGATGACTTGAATAGTGCTTACAATCGAACGAACATGAATGTATGGCTACAATGAGACCAAATGAAGTTGCATAGACAATATGTGAACTCTTTGCATCTCGTTGTGATTAGCCATTTATCAAATCGATTCTCCTGTGATGATCGTTGAACACTAGCAAAAGTGTGGAGTTTTGTTTGACTTAAGTGTCGTTGCCTTGTGTGATAAGCTTACTTGGAATCATGCATGACAACACCTAGAATTTGCCCTGTTGGTCTGGTTGACTAAGTAAGACTTTCTCTTGATATGATCTTAGGCAACTTCGAAGAGTGTGAACCAATTTGACATATACCTCTTTTGTGACCTACCTTGTGAGCGTGTGATTCTCTCTTGAACACCCTTTGAGCCTTACCTTTCTTTGAAAGAAACTTGATGAAAACTAGACCTTTCTTAATCCATTACCTATAATCCTCTTGAATTGTGGTTAATTGAATAGCCAGCTTAGGCCAAAAGCCTAAGTTAGGGGTGTGGTGAAAAAGAAAAGGGAAAGTCAAGAAGTGCAAGGAAAGTCTCCTTTAACCCATGGTGTTGAGAAAAATGGAACCCTTCCATATA
>NW_006239303.1:133709-133847 GCF_000226075.1 Solanum tuberosum | reverse complement strand
AAGTCTCCTTTAACCCATGGTGTTGAGAAAAATGGAACCCTTCCATATATAAAAAAAACAAAAAAAAGAAGAAGTTGTGGAATAAAGTACCAAAGAAATAGGGTTCCGAACAATCCATGGAAAGTGAATAATAGGATG
>NW_006239303.1:132645-133268 GCF_000226075.1 Solanum tuberosum | reverse complement strand
TTTAAGTTGGGGGTGTTGATGAGTCCACAAATTGGACTCATTTAGGGCTATATTTTAATAGAAATTGTTTCCTCAAATGGTTATTTTATCTCAATATCTGATGAAAACCCTTACGTTTCAGGTATTTGATGTTTGAAGGAAAGCATGGACATTATGTCACAAAAAGGAAGAAAAAGACTGAGAAGAACAAAGAAATGAAGTCCTGAGAATTGCCGAGTCCACTTGGCGAGTCGCCGAAGGGTCTTACTTCGCCTTTTGTTCCAGTGTGCTGAGCCCTGAAGGAAAGGATCAAGTCGGCGGAGACAAGGAGCAGTCGGCGCATCGCCGAGAAGTTCCGCGAAGCAGTACCATGTCGCCCAATGACCCAGAGCACGACGATGCTGAAGGCTAGTGCAAAACGGCGATGAACTACACCAAAGGGCGAATCGCCGAGTTGATCGGCGATTCCGACTAACGATGCCGAATGATCCGCTGCAGCACAAATCTGTGAAAATATAAATACTAGTTAGAGTTGTAGTTTTAAGAGTCGAACAATTATTATCATTTTCATATAGAATAATACTTTTTGATATTTTTTCTGTAAGTTTGGAGGGTTTTGAAGACTTGAAGAAAAAGAGGGTTTC
>NW_006239303.1:132187-132298 GCF_000226075.1 Solanum tuberosum | reverse complement strand
AGAGAGTGAGTAGGTTAAGGCGTAGGTTGGTCTTTATGCGGCAAGTGGGTGTCCGAGAGGAACGCATTTGAAACGGGGTAAGTTGCTCGAGAGAGAGAGAGCTCCCCTTAA
>NW_006239303.1:128230-132142 GCF_000226075.1 Solanum tuberosum | reverse complement strand
AAATGGGGTAAGTTGCTCGAGAGAGAGCTTATCTCCCTTAAAGTTTAGCCTAGTCACAATTACTCTATGAATCTTTTATAGAAAGCATGTACCTAATAATCTAGCTTAACCCTTCCAGTCACATCCCAAGGATCCACTCTCATTACTTAGAAACCCTTGTTTATTTTGCTGTTTTTACCTTACTTGTGACAACCCCCCCCCCCCCAATTGCTAATTGACACTCTTGTGTCCCCCTTAAATTTACAATGTTTTTACTTGTTAATGTCTTTAGCTACGACTAGTTAGAACTCAATTTTATTTTTCTATTAATTCTCAAAACCACTCTCTTGGGAACGATCCCAACCCTTGGTTGGGTTACTAAACTATTGTACGATCGTAGACACTTGCATCGGAAGTTGTGTCTTGATTATGCAAACATCAATCACCGATCAACTTGGCAATCCGCCCTTTGGTAGGTTTCATCGCCGTCTTGCATTAAACTTTAACAGCGTCGATTCGTCGTGTTTTAGATCATTGGATGACAAAATACAGCTTCACGGAACTGCTCGGCGATACGCCGACTGCTTCTTTTCATCACCGATTTGATTCATTCTTTCAGGGCTTAGCACATTCGCCGAATGGGTTCGGCGATTCTCAGATCTTTATTTCTTCATTCTTTCTGTTGCCTTTGTTCCTTTTTTGCTAAGTAGTGCCTATGCTTTCCCTCAAACTCCAAATACCTGAAACTTAAGGGTTTTCATCATATATTGAGATAAAATATACATTTGAGGACACTAATTCTATCAAAATATAGCCCTAAATGAATCCAATTTGTAGACTCATCAGTATGTCAACTTCATTGTGGACTCATTAATTAGTTTTGGAAGGCATGACTGGGGCACACACAAATTCAAGCCAAAATTTGGCTTCAAATTTCAAATCATGGCGAGAGATCTCTCCCCCATAGTCTCCCATGTTGGTTGGCCTACAACAATAGTACTAGAAACCTATGGGGGTGGACACCTTTTGTGGCAATTTTTCTTAGCATATCAAAAACTTTCCTTATTATTTCATCCTAGAATAGGGAGTTGATTGGCGCTGGTGTGATTTCTACCTCCACACCCCTCACACGAACCAAAAGTAGATTTGAGAATTTTTCCACTGGAACACGAAGTCTTGTTAACTCCAGCCTTTTGTAACACCTCAGAAAATTGAAATGTTGGGTTGAAAAGGAAAAGTATAATTTTGGCACTGAACTAGTGGTATACGAGTCCAATCTATGGACCGTAAAAAGTCCTACGGGTCATAGATAGGAAGTCGTAGAGTTTATTTTTTGGAAATGTTGAGTCTCTAAAATTGGACCTACAAGTGAAAAAGACGAGTCATAATTTACTCTACGGGTCATAGGTCTGATCCGCAAAAGTGTTCCAGACTTGGGTTCTGTAGAAGGTGTCTACATACCATAGAAGGAATGATGGGTCATAGAGGGGTATCGTGGGATTTGGATGAATTTTCAGGTTAGTGAAGTTGGTTCTACGATTGACTAGTACGGGCCATAGAAATTTCTACGGACCATAGGTCACTTCCAACAGTTTTAATGGAGGGTATTTTGGTCTTTTTCTTCCCAATTAACCCCTATACTATGCCGTTCTAGACCTATAACTACCCTTTTCACTGATTTTCAATTCCTAAATCTACCTAACCCTCTCATTCTCTTAAATTCCCAAATTCGATTCAAATTCACCCCCTCCAATGCTCTCTCAAGTTCAAGAAAGAAAGCTAGGGTTTCAATCTTCAAGTTATTCAATCCCCATTGCGTTTAGGGCTTTTATTACCAAGGTATGTGAGAATTTGTTAATGGATTCCATTCATCCATTGGGTCCTAAAAAGATCATCAATCCCCAATTCAATTTTGGGTTTATGTCTATCTTCATGGTTCCTTTTTTTTTATTATTATTCAATTGCTAATTTTCAATGTTATTATGCATGATTTGATTTAATTATATGTTTCCCAATTTATTTCATATGGACCCATGCATTATACTTGATTATGATGATGAATATATGAAGAAAGCTTATGAACTTATGAACTTATGAATGATGATTTATAAAAGCTATGTATGTCTTATGAACTAAGGATACTTTTGAGATAAGTATAAATGAATTGTAAAAGGTTTTCTCACATATTATGAAATCATGGTTGTGAAAGGTTTCCTCACATATGTATGAATCATGATTTAAAGGAGCTACTCTTATATGACTTTATGATTTAGATTGGTATTATGATTATTGCCTTTACTAATATTATACTTTGATATTTGAATTTATGTATTCCATTGGGATTTAACTTAACATCAAGAGAACTTTGAGGTTGAGGCTCAAATAGGGTAGTGTCTAGCAGAAACCTCTAGTTTCAAGCTACGTGCCACCGTAGGAATGTATTAAATGACCTAGCTAGTGGATTCACAAATATCATATGAATTTTACAAAGTTCAACCTTGGAAAATAAACTCCCCCTTCTCGGTGTGGGAGTTACATCAAATTCCATGTTATAACTCACATTGTTCATTGTTAGTTAAAGCTAATATCCCAAAAAATGAATTATATTCCTTCAAAGGTTTTGAGAAAGATTTTCTCAAAGGTTTTTTAAGTATGCATTGACCCTATTTATTTACTTATGATTCTTTAACGATTTTTACTCATGATTAAGCTTGACCATGCATATCATGTTAAAGTCCTCATATGATCATGTTTATATTTTCTTGCATTTCCCCATACTTAGTATATTTCATGTACTAATTCATACGTGTGTCTATATTATCTTATAATATAGGGTCCGACGTATCTCCTTCCACTAGTGGATAGCTCAGATTGTTACTCCATTGATTTGGATTGGTGAATTCTCATATTTATAGGGCAAGACAATGAAGACACTTATTGATTTTGTTTCTTTTCTTTGAGACGTTGTATGTGGTGTAAGTGTTACGTCCCGACCATTCTTATCTTGCTTTAGAATTGCTTGTCAAGACATAGTTATGATCCATACTTATGTTCAACTTCTCTTTTATGATATGAGACTTTCTACTTAAATTTTCTCTTTTTATACTATATTATGTTGAATGTATGTCAAGCGTCATGTGTAGGGCCTCTCGAGGTCCTATACACCATGCCATGTTGTAACGACCCAAAGTGCATCCTAGATGTGATATAGCATATAAGATACCAAGAGGCTCTACACAAGCCACTGAGCATACATCATACAAGATAATATAATTAAAGAGTTCAAAAGATAGTTTATATCATAAAATGTTTGACAAGAAAACGAAGCGGAAAATCTAACATAGTCTCAAAGCCATCTAGTACATCTAGAGTGATTGGGACGTAACCCATACATCACATACAATATGTAAAAGTAAAGACAATAATAGATAAAGGGTTCGGTCCATGGAACATGAGAACTCACCAATCTTCAAATCTACTAATGTGATCACTAGTCAAAGAGATGTGGAATGGGAGCGTCGGACCCTACATTAGTGAGACAATGTAGGTAAGAGTATTGATGAGTCCACAAATTGGACTCATTTAGGGCTTTATTATAATGGAAATAGTGTCCTTAAATGCTTGTTTTATCTCAATACCTGATTAAAATGTTGAAGTTTCAGATATTTGAAGTTTTAGTGGAAGCATGGACACTTAGGAGCAAAACGGAGCAAATAGGGCTAAAAAGAACAAGAAATGGAATCCTGCGGATCGCCAAGTCGCCGAAACGACATGAACCTTCCTACGTTCCAGTACGCGAAGCCTTGAAGGAAGTGGATCAAAAGGAGAGGAAATGAGAAGTCGGTGAGTCGCCGATCAGTTTCGCGAAGCAATACTGTACCGCCCAATGATCCAGAATGCGAGGATGCTAAAGGCAAGACACTGAAGGCGATG
>NW_006239303.1:117671-127642 GCF_000226075.1 Solanum tuberosum | reverse complement strand
AGGAACACATTTGAAATGGGGTAAGTTTCCCGAGAGGGAACTTATTTCCATTTAAAGCTTAGCCTAGTCACTATTATTTTGCAAATGTCCTATCGAAAGCATCTACCCAACAATTTATCTCAACTTGTATTGCGGTCACATCCCAAGAACCTTTCCCCATACTTGATTTTCTTGTTTATTTTGCTGTTTTAGTACTTGTTACAAAAACCCCTTTGATATTTGACACTTTTGTGTCACCCCCTTTAATTTACTATGTTTTTGTTCGTTAATATCTTTAGCTACGACTAGTTAGAATGTAAATTCTATTTTTCTATCAATTCTCAAAACCACTCCCTTGGGACACGACCCCAACCCTCGATTGGGTTACTATATTATCGACGATCGTAGACACTCATACCATAGGTTAGTGTCATTGGTCACGATAAGCATCAAGTATGCGTTAGTAAAAATAATGTACCAAGTATGATAGCAATGCATAAAAGATATGAAATCATGCTTAAAAGGACTTTACATGACATGCAATGACCAAGCCAAATCATGAGATAAAAGGGTTAGAAAACATAAATCATAATCATGGTCAAATCAAGCTAAATATCTTTAAAACACTTGCAAGATACTTTTCTTTTAGATTAACCTTAGTTCATTATTGTGGGAGATTTACCTTTAACCGACATATAGACCATGTGAGCTATAACATGGAATATGGTGTCTATCCCATACCGAAAAGAAATGTGCTTACTTGCCAAGGTAAGAACCATGGACTTCTAGCTTAGTTGGATCCCCTAGCTAATGTCTATCTAATACAACCTATGGTGGCACATAGTTTATGGAACACAAGTAATCACCATTTGTCAACTCGGTGCTAAGCATAAATCCCACAGAATAGTCATTAATCTTAATTTGCCTTATCACCTTAGGACATGGGTATTCGCCGCTTGTTTTATCGTTAGAATAACTCCTTAAATTTTGATTCATCTTATGTGAGAAAACCTTTCAACCTCATGAATCCTTTATGTGAGAAAACCCTTTCACATTTATGTTCGAGTAGTATGTGAGAAATCCTTTCACAACAACAACATTGATACTTCACTCTCAAAACATCCTTACAATATTTACATCAATTTCATAAAGAACATGCATATCTTCATAAATTCATCTTTCATCTTTCAAAGGCTTCTTCATAAGATCAGTTCTAGAAATCATGGATTATGGATGAGTTCATGTGAATTCAACTTATAAACATGCAATTATCTCAATTCATTTATAAAATAGGATAAAACAATCAAGTAGATCGTAATTGAAAAGAACCCATGACATTGAGTAAAATTCCTAACTTTAATTGGAGATTCTAACCTGCAAAATTGGAGAATTTAGGAACCCTATAAAGGAAAGAACTCCATAGGTGAATACTATCATACCTTGATGCCAAAATCTTGCAATTAATGGTGAATTTGGAGACTTGATCTTGAAACCCTAGACTTGTTTTTCTTCCTTACAGAGAGAAAGATTTGAGAGGATGAACTTGATCAACCTTTGGGAATTTAAGAGAGTGAATTGAATTGGGTGATTTAGGGGGTAAAAATGTTTATATAGGGCCTAGGTTAGAGGGTAAAATGACATAGTATTGGGTTAAATTAGTTGGGAAAAGACCAAAACAACCCTAAATTAAAGTTGACGAAGTGTCTCTCGCGAGGAGCCTCACGGGCCGTCTAGAGCATCATGACCCGTCTAGTGGGTCGTGATGATGCCCAGCCCGACAGGGCTTCACTAATACAGACATAACTTTTTACTTCAGTCTCGAAATTAGGAAAACTTGGTGGTGTTAGAAAGAGGACTCAAAGATCTTTAATTTGATATATTATGGGCCACCTAATCCATTTTATGCTGAAAGATATGATTGTTTGAAGTTGGCCCAAAATTCAAGGTCTGATAAGTCTCTTTCATGGACGACTTTACGGCCCATTTGAAGCTTTACAAACCGTCTAGGTGTCCGTAGTCCTTCAAAGTGACCTTGGGTGCAGCCTCACCTTCTGGGTGACTTGTATGGACCCCTAGACGGGATGTCTAAGTAATCACGGTCCGTTTAGGGCAGCGTCCACTTGACTCCTACTTAGGGGCAATCCTAGATGGTCTCACAATTCCCTTAATGGGCCGTGGACCCCTACATGATCTGTCTAGCATGCAGTGAAGGGTCCATGGTCTATTTTGGGTTCGTGGACTTGCCCGTTTACCCTTTCTAGCCCTCTTTCAAATCCGAGGTGTTACAATATCTCCCCCTTGGGAACATTCGTCCTCGAATGAGATTCAAGCCATCATAAGAAGGGTAGGAACTAGACCTAACAACCCAACATGAATGCAATCACATAAATGCACATATCCAAGGAGGAAACATCAACTCCAAGCTAAATCATATTCAAAACATCATTTCATAAGGTCTATAGGAAACTCTTACTGAAATGCACATAAACATAAGGAAATTTATCAAGTCAACTCATTTTCTCAAAAATCAAGTTTTTCAGGAATATACATAAATAAGGAATCATGGGAAATATCTAAGACACATGAAGCCAAAAGAGTAAACCATGTGGAACTAAATGCCTTGAGCTAGAGTATGAACGGAGGGAAAGAGATGAGGATAACAAGATATCATATCGGCCTCGGCCTCCCAAGTAGCACCCTCAACTAACTGATTCCTACAAAGAACCTTCACAAAAACAATTTCTTCATTCTTCAACTTCTGAACTTGATGGTCCAAGATTTCAACCGGAATTTCTTCATTAGAAAGACTATCCTTTATGCCAAGACTCTCCAATGGTACTATAGATGTTGGATCACCAACACATTTCTTCAACAAGGAGATATGGAAAACTGGTTGCACAGATGCAAAGTCATTAGGCAATTGAAGTTCATAAGCAACTTTACCAATATGCCTCAAAATCTGATATGGGCCCAAATAACAGAGACTAAGCTTTCCTTTCTTTCCAAATCTCATTACACCCTTCATGGGTTAAACTTTCAAATAAACCCAGTCACTCACATCAAACTCAAGGTCTCTTATTCTAACATCAGCATAGGAATTTTTCCGACTTTGAGTCATTTTCAACCTTCCTCTAATAAGTAAAACTTTCTCCATAGCCTTGTGTACCAACTCGGGACCTATCAACGCAATTTCACCTACTTCAAACCAACCTATAGGAGATCTACACCTCCTACCATATAGAGCCTCAAATGGAGCCATACCAATACTTGAGTGATAGCTATTATTATATGCAAATTAAATCAAAGGCAAGTGATCATTCCAATTTACCATGAAGTCAATTATACAAGCTCTCAACATATCTTCCAAAGTTTGGATAGTGTGCTCCGCTTTCCCATCAATTTGAGGATGAAAGGCCGTACGAAGCTTAACATGATTATTAAGCTCTTTTTGGAAAGATTTCCAAAATTGAGAAGTGAATTGGGTACCACAATCGGAGATAATGGACAAGGGCGCTCCATGCAACCTAACCATTTCTCTCAAGTACTGAATAATAAACCTTGACGGGAATGAAATGAGCCGATTTTGTCATATGATCTACTATAACCGAAATTGAGTCTTGTTGTTGTTGTGTACGAGGTAAACCTACAATGACGTACATATTCAAATCTTCCCACTTCCAAGTAGGAATACTGATGTCTTGGGACAAACCTCCTGGATTTTGATGCTGAACTTTCACTTGTTGACAGTTAAGACACTTAGCCACAAATTCTGCTATGTTCTTCTTCATCCCATTCCACCAATCGACCTCCCTCAAGTAACTGTACATCTTGGTGGCTCCCATGTGAATGAAATATCGAGAAATATTAGATTTTGATAAGATCTTCTCTCTCAAGCCATCTACATTGGGAACACACAAAAACCTTGATATCTAAGCACTCCATCTCCCCCTTGGGAGAAAGCCTCAACTGACTTCTTAAGCGTCGCTTCCTTCAATTCAATCAAGATCGGGTCAAGACCTTACTTAACTTTCACATCTTCCACAAAAGAAGATTTTGAACCATTGTTAATCATAACATCACCTTTGGTAAAGTTAACCAATCGAACACCCAATCAGGCCAATTTATGAACATATCGAACCAACTCCTTCTTATCTTCCTCAACATGAGCAACACTACCCATTGATAACCGACTAAGAGAATCCACTAGCACATTTGCTTTGTCAGGGTGATAGAGAACACTCATATCATAATACATTAGTAACTCAAGCTACCTTCTTTGGAGGAGATTCAGGTCCTTCTGTTTAAACACATATTGCAAACTTTTGTGGTCGGTAAAGACATCAACATGAACAACATATAAGTAATGCCTCTAAATCTCTAAAGCAAACACAACTGCCCCTAGTTCTAAATCATTGTTTGGATATGTCTTTTCGTGCACCTTAAGTTGTCTTGAGGCATAGGCAATGACTTTCTCTTTTTGCATAAGGACACATCCTAACCCAATTCTTGAAGCATCACAAAAAACAACAAACCCATCGGTTCTTTGTGGTAAAGTCAACACTGGAGCTGAAGTAAGGCTGTCTTTCAATTCTTGGAAATTCTTCTCACATGCTTCCGACCATATGAACTTAAACTTCTTTTGGGTTAATGTCGTCAATGGAAAGATAATCGAAGAAAACCCTTCAACAAACCTTCTATAATAACCAGCCAAATCCAAGAAAATTCTAATATAAAGGTCTAGGCCAACTCTTAACTGCATCCGTCTTCTTAGGATCTACCTCAATACCATACTAGAAAATATGTAATCAAGAAAAGCCACAGACCTTAACCAAAACACACATTTACTAAACTTTACAAATAGTTGTTGGTCCTTGAAGACTTGCAACACAATCCTTGAATGATCGGTATGCTTGTCTTCACTCCTTGAATAGATAATATATCATCAATGAACACAATCACAAACATGTCAAAGTATTGTCTAAACATCCTATTCATCAAATCCATAAATGTGGTCAGAGCATTGGTCAAATCAAAGGACATCACCAAAAACTCATAATGACCATATCGAGTTCGTAAAGCCATTTTCAGAATGTCATTTTCCTTCACCCTCAATTGGTGATAACCCGATCGAAGGTCAATATTAGAGAAGTAACTTGCTCATTGTAGTTGATCAAACAAATCATCTATCCTTGGAAGAGGATATTTGAGGTTCCTCTTCAAGTTCCAAACCAAGCTCCTCCTCAAGCTCCAAATGATCCTCCAATTGAGAATGTCACTCTTGATGAGTTTAGGGGTTCTATGAAATTGTTGGCTCAAGCCTTGACGGCACAAGACAATAGAAATGTTGTGACTCCGACAAAATCTATAAGAGGGATGGCTACTTCTAGAGTGAGAGAGTTTTTGAGGATGAATCCTCCGGAGTTTAGTGGCTCCAAGGTGGTAGAGGATCCAAATGGGTTCATAGAAGAGGTTTATAAAGTGTTAGCTATCATGGGGGTGACTTCAATAGAGAAAGCGGAGCTAGCCGCTTATCAATTAAAGGATGTTGCCCAAATATGGTATGAGCAATGGAAAGATTATAGGTCGGTAGGAGCGGGTCCTATAGAGTGGGAAGCATTTAAGTCAGCTTTCCTTGATAGGTTCTTTCATCGGGAGTTGAGGGAGGCTAAGTTGGAAGAGTTCATCAATCTTAAGAAAGGTAACATGAGTGTTAATGAGTATGCCTTGAAATTTACTCTTTTGTCTAAGTATGCTCCTATCTTTGGTAGCAAGTCCAAGGGATTTGATGAATAGGTTTATGACGGGGGTATCTAATATGGTAGAAGAATAATGATGTATGGCAATGCTTGTTGATGATATGGATAATGACGCCTCATGGTGTTTGCCCAACAAATAGAAGAGTCAAAACTCAAGAAGGAGAAGGCTAGGGAGAAAAACAGGGCTACGATGGATAATGATAAGTCCTTTCATGATGGGTCCAATGGACATGGTCGTTCTAGGAATCGACAAAAGTTTTCCGGACAAGGTTTTTCTAATGCTCCTAAGCATAAGAATGAGAGGGTGTCTACCCCTAGGCCACAAGGGTAAAGTAATGATTCCCTATGGCCCACTTGTGCTAGGTATGGTAAGAGGCATGAGGATAGGTGTTTAGACGGTAGAGAAGGTTGCTATGGTTGTGGTGAGAGTGGCCACATGAAGAAAGATTGCCCAAAGGCAAAGGCTACAAGAAGAGAGAGTAAGCAAGTTGCCACTAGTATTGAGGATGTGGAGCCTCAAAAGAAGAATAGGTTGTATGCTCTCCAATCTAGAGAAGATCAAGAGTGATCTCCTCATGTTCCCTTCCGGTATGTGTTTATGCTTTAGTAAATTTCTGGATTTCTTGTCTTTTGTGACTTGTTATGTTGGACTTGAAGTTATCTTTAATATGAATTATGTTTAGAAGAGCTTGTGTAGGCTTACTCCCAAGGGGAAGATAGTGTGCCTGTCTAATAGGGTCATTATGTGATTATGTGTTGCCATGATTTCCTTATATGTTTGTTCATGAAAATGCTTAGGTATTGTTAGAAATGACTTATATGCATTGTTATTCCTCATGTTGTAGTGCATTGAGTAGAGTTGCATGTAGACCTCATGAGATGATTATATGAGTATGCTTTACTTTGGAGTTGAAAGATTCCTCCTTGAATAAATGACTTTTGTGAGTAAGTTGCATTTAGGCTCCATGAATGTGTGTTGAGCATGTTTTAGCTAGGAGATATTAGTTCCTCCTTGGAAATGAATAGACATAGAATTTCATACATTTTGGGGTGTTAAATGTAGTTCACACTCCCTTGTGTTACATTGAGTATGTTTAGCTGGGAGTTGAAGTTTTCCTCCTTGGTTATGTGCATTTAGATGTATTGCATGCATGATGGGATGCTAGTCTAGAGTCGTTTCCTTTAAGAAGTGTTTAGAATCATCATTCGTGGACGAATGTTCCCAAGGGGGAGATATTGTAATACTCCGAAAACTAGTAGACCAAACTTGAGCCTCAAGCTAGGGTTCTAGAGTTTGATGTATGAGGAATAGAGTCATAGAAAATACTTCCGTACTTAGAATGAGAGGGTTAGAGGTTAAACGTTAAGGTACGTGTTAGACCTCGTAGTGTAGAAGACCACCTAAGGTTTGGGTGAGGGTAGCAACGGCAAGTGCCAAGGTAACGGGGCAAAGCCTAAGCCAAAGGCCAAGGCTGCCCAACCTTTGCCAAGCACTGCCCAAGGTCCATGACCACCTTCCCGACCAGTGGTCTTGACCACGGTCCATGAAGGGGACCGTGAAGACCCCTTAGTTTTGTGGGAGGTCGAGCCTTGAGGCCTAGCTACTGCCTAAGGCACCACGATCATCACCACGACCCGTTGGCTTGACCACGGATCGTGGGAGGTCTCGTGGTCATTCCTTAGAGTTTTAGGGGAAAAGGCTCATTGGTAAGCCACTGCCTAAGGAACCATGGGCAGGACCACAGCTCGTGAGCCCTGTCGTGGTGCCTGGCACCATGGCTGCCAAATGAGGGTCAAAGTTCTAAATTCCTTTTTAGTTAGAATTAAATGGGGGTCATTTTATATGGACTTTATACACCTATATAGACTATTTTATGTCATTAACCTCCCCAACTAAGTCAATTAGAATCAAAACCCAAATCACTCCCCACTCAAATAGTTCTCTCTCTAGAAAACCTCCATTTAAGAAGAAGCTAGAGGTTGAAGCTAAGGTCAAGAACAAAGGCTCCATTGCTAAAGGCTTTTGTAGAGCTTTGATTAAATATATTTTTAGCTTTTAGTCTATGGGTTCTTCCACCCATAGAGTCCCCTAGAATTTCCCCAAATTTGTGAAGAAGAACCCCAATCTATGCTAGGGTTTCTTCCAATGAGTGGGTATAGTTGGGTATGACTCCAATTGGTTGGATAATACTTATTTATGGTTGATTTAGTGTTTATTCACGATATTATGAATAATTTATGTGAATTCAATGGTTAACCCTAGAAATCAAAGTATGTGGGTTTGTGCCTTGTGATGAGAAATTGATGATTCTTGATAGATTCTCTAGAATTGTTATCATGTATAGAACTTATTCAAGAATAGGAATATGAAATCATGAATTGAACTAGATTTATGAATGTTTGATGGATTATGAATTGTAATGATTGAAACTGGGACTTTATGATGAATTATGCTTAGCATTGCCTATGACTAAGGCTTATGACTAATATGTCTTGTGATCTATCCTAGTATGATGAATGTATAGTAAATCTTGAAGGTAGGACTTGAAGTCATAATGTTGATTAGTAGGGCTTATAGATTAAGTCTAATATGATGAGTATCTTGCAGATAAATGATACACTAGATGTTAGAGTGGTTGTGGAAGGCTTTTACCCACATGACCTATCTTGTACTATGTGAATTCTTGTATGTAGAATGTGAAAGGTCTTCTCACATAGAATGATTCTAGATTGAGAGGTTAATCACCTAAAATGAATCAAAGCATGTTAGAATAGAATAGCTTGAAGTTGTGACATATGATCCTTTCATGTATAGCTTGTTTGGATAGCAGGAGTTAGTAGTTCTTATGGTAGCTTGGGATTGAGGAATTATACTCTCCTAAGGTTAGCTTGAATTAGCATTTGTGGGATGCTCTTCATGGTAGCTTGAATGAGCATTTGTGGGATGTTCTTCATGGAAGCTTGCATTAGTATAGGCACGGTAGCCTAGGATTGAGGACCTATACTGTAACACCCCGTATTCGAAAATAGAACTTAATGCAGATTTCCAGAAGTTGCAGGTGCAACTCACGGTTGCTACCCACGGACCGTAGGGTGACCCACAGCCCGTTCGCATCTGCAACCATTCCTAGAAATTCAGACAAAAACCATTCTAAAGTCAATCGACGGACTGACATGACGGATCGTAAATCCATCAACGGATCGTCGATCAATCCATAGGTCAAGGACCTCAGAACATGGTCTCTAAATTCAATCGACGGACAGACATGACGGATCGTGAATCCATCGACGGATCATCGATCAGTCCGTAGGTCGAGAACCTAAGAAACTGGTCTCTATAGTCAATCGACGGACTGACATGATGGATCATGAATCCATCGACGGATCATCGATCAGTCCGTACGTCGAGACCTTCAGAACCTGGTCTCTGAAGTCATCGACGGACTGACATGATGGATTGTGGATCCATCGACGGATCATCGATTAGTCCATAGGTCGTTTCAGCAAATTTTAAGTCAGGGTCATTTTGGTTTTTCCCTATTTTGTTCGACCCCTAAGCTATGTTGTTTAGGCCCTAAATTAGGAGGTTTTAGTCAGTTTAAGCCTAGAAACATAACTAGAACTTACCGAAGTCAAATCATTAATCAAAACTTAGAAAAATTAGAGCGTAAGAGGAGAAAGAAGTCAAGAACCCTAGTTCAAGGACGCAACAAGTTTTCTTTAGTTCCAGCCCAGAAATCAAAGGATTTCTCCGTGAAATTCGTCACCAGGTATGTAGGATTTCACTAGTGGGTTCCTTTCGCCCATTAGGTCCCTCGTTTTCAGTCAGTTTCTTGAATCTCTTATTATGACTAGACCTAGGGTTTCTTGAATGTTAGAATTATTGGGTTCTTAGCTGTTAGAATGATCCAAATCAGATTAGTATGTTAATGTTCAGTTTATTGCATGAATTCTAGAACCCTAGCTATGTATTTCTTTAGTTCTTGAATACACATGCTAGGTCAGATATCTCAGTTATTCAGTTATACATGCCTCATTTATTAATGCATCAATATCAATTTAATTGTTGCATTCTCAGTTTACATGCTCAGTTCGAGCTATCCAGTAACTTACAGAAATTCAGTCATGATGTGTTAATCACTTAATCTATTGAGAGTAGCATAATAACGAGTTGGACTAGGGTTCAGCGTACCCATATAGTCCCAGAACTACGAGCCACGTAGGTGTAAGTCCCCT